>NC_056758.1:19610000-19750000 GCF_018687715.1 Carya illinoinensis
GAAGAAATTTATCGATTAAAAGAATCAAGTTTTTCAGAATAATCTTCTGATAACGAGTCAGAAGAAGATGAAATTCATGTTTGTAATTGTCTAGATAAAAATAATTGTATCTATTAACGAATTATCGTCACATGAAAATATTATATTAGAATTAATAGATAAAATTAATAATCCACAAGAAAGAAAAGAATATTTAGAAAAATTAAAAGATACTTTTAGTAATCCCAAGACTTTTGAACCCAATTCAACCCCCTCGTCATATGATTTTCTAGAAATAGTAAATAGATTTCAATCAGAAAAATAAAATATTACTTTAAAAGATTTACATCAAGAAATTAATGAAATAAAGAAAGAAATTTGAAATTTGAAAGCTTCTAACACCAAACTTGAAGTTTCTAATGAACAATTGTTACAAGAAATTATACTATTAAAAATAGATAAAAATAATGACACTCCTAAAAAAGAACAACGAGAAAACTCAGTAAAAATTACAAAATAAGAATCAGATAATTTTATAAACATACTTAATAAAATGAATTTTCAAAAATGGTATACTGAAGTAACTATTTCCATTAATGAAGAATTCTCTTTTTCTACAATAGCTTTATTAGATACAGGTGCAGATCTAAACTGCATACAAGAAGGAATAATACCCTCTAAATATTTTGAAAAAACAAAAGAGACATTATCTCAAGCTAATGGAGCAAAATTAAATATAAATTATAAATTATCAAATGCACATATATGTAATAGTGGAATTTGCTTTAAAACAACATTCATTCTAATAAAAAACATCAACACCAAAGTAATATTAGGAAACCCATTTCTTGCTTTACTTTACCATTTCTCTGTAACAGAAGAAGGAATTTCTACTAAAATATTAGGAAAAGAAATTCAATTTAAATTTTTATTCCCTCCAGTCTCAAGAGAGATTAATTCTTTAAAAGAAGCATCATTAACTAAAGAAATTAATTTTTTAACAAAAGTCAAAATCAAAAGAAAAGAAAAACAAATAAATTTCTTAAAACAAGAATTAAAATACAAAAGAATTGAAGAACAATTAAAAGATCTTTTACTAATCCAAAAAATTAATAATTTTAAAAATATAATTGAAAATTAAGTATGTTCTAATTTACCTAATGCTTTTTGGAGTAGAAAACAACATATAGTCGAATTACCTTATGAAAAAGAATTTTCTGAAAAGAATATTCCTACTAAGGCCAGACCCATTCAAATGAATAAAGAATTATTAGAATTCTGTAAACAAGAAATTAATGATTTATTAACTAAAGGACTTATTAGAAAGAGCAAATCACCATGGAGTTGTGCTGCTTTTTATGTACAAAAACAAGAAGAATTAGAAAGAGGTGTTCCTAGATTAGTTATAAATTATAAGCCTTTAAAGAAAATTTTACAATGGATTAGATACCCTATTCCTAATAAAAGAGATTTATTATCTCGACTTTATGCTGCTACTATATTTTCAAAATTTGATATGAAAAGCGGATTTTGGCAAATCCAGATTGCTGAAAAAGATAGATATAAAACTGCATTTACAGTCCCTTTTGGACATTATGAATGGAATGTTATGCCTTTCGGATTAAAAAATGCTCCTAGTGAATTTCAAAATATTATGAATGAAATATTTACACCTTTCACTCATTTTTCTATAGTTTATATAGAGGATGTATTAATATTCTCTTCATCAATTGAACAACATTGGAAACATTTAAATACTTTTGTTCAAATCATTAAACAAAATGGATTAGTAGTTTCATCATCTAAAGTCAAATTATTCCAAAACAAGATTAGATTCCTTGGACATGATATTTATCAAGGAACTATTACCCCAATAAGTAGGGCTATAGAATTTGCTAATAAATTCCCTAATGAAATAAAGGATAAGCAACAACTACAAAGATTTCAAGGAAGTTTAAATTATGTTGCTGATTTTTATCAAGCACTTAGACCTCTATATAAACCATTATTCAAAAGATTAAAAAAGAATCCACCTCCATGGACAAAGGAACATACAAATATTATAAAACAAATAAAGGCTCATGTTAAGAAATTACCATGCTTAGGACTCCCATCTCCTGATGCCTTTAAAATTGTTGAAACAGATGCCTCTAATCTTGGTTATGGAGGAATTTTGAAACAAAAATTATCAGATGAAAAAGAACAGATTATTCGATTCCATTAAGGATGCTGGAATCTTGCTCAAAAGAATTACAGTACTATTAAAAAAGAAATTTTAGCTATTGTATTATGCATTTCAAAATTTCAAAATGATCTTTTGAATCAAAAGTTTTTACTTAGGATTGATTGTAAATCAACCAACGAAGTTTTAGTAAAAGATGTTAAAAACTTGGCTGCTAAACAAATTTTTGCAAGATGGCAAGCTATTTTAAGTATTTTTTATTTTGATATTGAGCATCTTAAAGGAGATTCTAATTCTCTTCCTGATTTTCTATCCCGAGAATTCTTACAGGGAAAATCATGTCTTCCTCAAAGTCCAGAGTGAAATCCAAATCCTCCTATGCCAAATCACCTTCTCCTCCTTATCCTTCACCCTGTCCTTCCGTCACACCAAAACCCTATACAGTACTAGGGACATTCCCACAAAACATTAGGCCATCTTATAATCCATTTTCACCATTATCCTCTCCAAAATTACCCACATACTCAAAAGCTGTTTCTTCTTCTGGTTCTTCTCCTTCTCAAATTATTAATCCTTCACCATTATCTCAGCCCTCTGTAACTCCTATTATCTTCAAATCTCATTGGCATCCAGTCTTTCCTATTGAATCAGAATTACATCATTTATCTGAACCTCAAAAATTACTTGACGCTTTTCTATTACCAGATTGGCATTATGTTCCCCAGAACATTACCAAGACTCAGAACTTTTATGAATTTATTTTAGTAGACACTAATTGTATTATTATCTCTGAAATTCCCTGCTCTCTACAATCTCAACCTTCTCCACCTGCAACTCCGATTATTGCATTCTACAAAGTTGCTATTAAACAGGTTCTTACCTTAGAACAGTGGGGAAAAAGCCCATATTTGACGAGAAGATTTTCTCAGCCATATGATCCTCCTTATTTCGATTACTACGATTATCAACAAGTATGGAACAAAACATTCTTACGATAAAACAAGAATTTGAGTCATTCCTGGTTTCTCCATTTTGATAAATTACAGGAAATTAAGACTCTACCGCGATGGTTCCTATTATGGTGGGATCAATTTAGACCAGAATCTCTCATTCTTCCTCCACCTCTCTAGGAGAGTCTTCAGGCTTTCACATTACATAACGATTGTCCACCTTCATTATCACACTGTTCACCACTTCTCCTTTTCTTTCTTAAAACCAAATTAAATTGGATCATGAAGTAGGAATATGTCATCAAACCTCATCCTTCTCTCAAAAACATTACATTCTTGGCCCGCCAAGTCTCTGTAAAATGGTGGGAAAAGTATAATTATGATCATGTTGTAAAATTGTTCTCAAAAATTTCCAAGGCTCCTGAGGTTCTTGTTCAGAGAAGCAGATTCCAAACTCAATTAGCAACAATTACCAATAAAAAAGATTTGAAAAAATTAGCAGAAGCAATGCCACAAGTACCAGACAGTGATGAAGAAGAAGACCATCAAGTCAAATTATCTCCAGCACAGCAGACAACATCATCGCCACTACAGCAGGCCTCTCCTTCTCAACAGGCCTCTCATTCTCATGACAACTCACCATATTATTCCTCACAGATGATGGATTCTCAAGATCCGTATGAACTGGAACTGGCAAATTATGACCCTCAGATTATGTAATTCCAAAAGATTATCATCCTTTTTTCCATTATCAGAACACTGTTCAAAATGCTCGTCACTGTTCAAGATGCCCGTCAGTCAAGAATCATCCAACTGTCTAGTTACTATTTAGTCGTCCATGTTTAATAAATTTAGCCGCCTATTCACTGTGTATAAGTTATTATAGTCACTGTACATGTCAGTAATATTATTGTAAGGTACTGTTTTGGAGTCTATAAATAGGCAGTTTGTAAGTGAGGAAAGGCATTCAGAAATTCTCATCTGAAGCCATTCCTAGTCCCTCTCTTTCGTCACTCTCAAAACTTCTCTCTTGTAAACTCCTTTTCATGTCTCCTGCCTTTCAATCCTTTGAGAATTAATCTCCTTGTAAGTATTATGTTTTCAATAAAATTGATTTTATCTTATTTTACTTTTTACTTTTATTCATGCCCTTATATTCTGCACTTCATGCATTTGTTTATTAATATTTATTCTATTATCTGTTGATATATCTATTATATTAGCTATTATATATATCCTGGTATACATATTATTACAATAATATATACAATAATATTATATAATTATTATATAAGTATACACTAGATATTATATAATATATAGTATATATAATATAATATATAATAACATACGTATATATATTATATCTATATATAGGATATAATACGTATATAATATACGTATATAATATAGTATATACTATATACTATTAACACTACATACTATATTATACACTATATATACTATATAGTGTATACTATATAGTGTTATATAGTATGTAGTGTTAATACGTATATTATATGTATATAATATTATACATTATATAATATATAATATATATTATATAATATATCATATTATATAGTAATATATAGATAATATAATATATATTATATCAATATATTATATAATATATATAATATAATATATAGTGTAAAAACGTTCGAATGTTATAATTAAAACGTTCGGACGTTTTGATTAACGTCCGAACGTTAATTAATGAACGTTCGAATGTTAACTGTATATAAAGCCAGGCACGACGGTTTCCAAGCCATAACTTGTACGAAAACTCAAACTCTCTCTTCCTCTCCACCATGCACGCCGCTGCAACCGTCGCCATCCGCCACCGCAGCCGTCACTAAAAGGTAATGTGCCCTCTCCCTCTTCTATTTCCTTGCTTTTAATCGGTGGGTTTCAAAAATTCGAAACCCACCGTAGGCCAGTTATAACACTTGCATTTCCGGCACCATTCGCAGTAAATTGATAAAATAGGATCTTAAAAACATTCCCCACTGTTAGTAGATACTTATTTTGGTTGTTTGTGGCTTCGAAACATGCATTTCGAAGCTTTCGGTAATGGCTGAGTCGACTCAGCGATTCCGTGTCGTAACGTTCGGATGTCACGACACAACGTCCGAACGTGTGACCTTTAGTATTCTTTACGTTCGCACGTTATATTATTTTTACGTGCAAACGTTTTTATCCAACACTTTAACAGAACGTTGGATAAAACGTTCGAACGAAAACCGTTGGTCTTCTTCGGCTAGTAAGAACGTCCGAACGTATGACGGTTCAAATTCATTACGTCTAAATGTTTATATAATACGTTCGGACGTAATGAACTCATTCGTACGTTTTTATCGAACGTTTGAATGAAAAGTTCGATAAAAACGTCCGAACGTATCATCTTTGTAAATTTGCACGTGACAGTTTTAATTTTAACGTGCGAACGTACTTTCAATAACGTTCGAACGTTTCCTATTAAAATATTTTTATATTGTTTCTTTTTATTATTATTATTTTAGATATTGAAAAAGTGAAATTATTTAAAAATTTTACTGGCAAAATTATGTAAATTTATAAGGATGATATTTTAATTTTCTGTATAATCCATATATATCATAATACGTATGTATCTATGATTCTAATCATTTTTTTAAATATTATAACTTATATATTTTTTTTAATTTTCAGGATATGGCTCAGTATATGACGACAAGGAAGCGAGGGAGGGATGGAGGCAATCCGGACATTGCTCGACTTGGGGCACGAACTGTTATGGGGGAATGAGAAATCCTCATTAATGAGTTTGATGAGCTCAGCTGGGAGCAGAAGATGCTGAGAGACGTCTTCGTCACCAGAGGCTGGGGCTGGGGCCCCATATGCACATTGAGGGGAAAGATTTACCCCACAATGGTTCGAGAGTTTTACATTGGGATGGCCACCATGCCTAACGATGCATCATCCCATACTCTCAGTGTACGCGGTGTACAGTTTCAGTTCTCGGTGGATGTTCTTGCCGACTTACTCCATATTCCGCGTATACTACCTGAGTCGACAGCTGCTCAGGCTGGTGACATAGCAGCTGCATTTTCCCCTGGCATATTCGAGGCAGATCCAGCCGCTTCTGCTTCATCTTTGGGCCCTGTTGAGTTTATGCCCAGTCATGAAGAAGATCGACCCGAGGGTGATCCTATTGCTGCTGAGGTTGGTGACGATGAGCGGGACTAGGATTTCTACATCCTCACTAGCACGGACCGCACGAAGCTCGATAGGCCGAACTCCTTCAGCCAGAATCAGCTGCTGCCTTTCTTTCGCATGTTACACATTTTTGTTGCAACAAATGTAGACCCAGTGGCACATAAGAGCACATTCAGTCGGGCTCGTGAACAGTTCCTGATTTGCTTGGCACGTGGTGAGCCCATTGACTTTCCCCTTATTATATTTGAGCGGATCCGTTACGAGGCTAGCATCGTTACCATGGATAATCTCCCGTACAGATTCATCATCAACCGCTTATTACTAGCCCGAGGAGTGCCACTCCAGGCGGAGGAGATGGTGATAAACCAGATGAGCCCCATCGACATAACCACACACCGCCGGAGCATTGGACAGGGGAGAGGCTTAGCTCGGCGTCAGTCTAGTCCTACGCTAGATCTTGTTCCCCCGACTGAGTCTGGGGCCGATGTTGCTCGCCCGTCGGCGAGTACTAGTCAGCAGCCGGGAGTTACATCTGCTGGGGATGTGCAACCTGCTTGGGTTGATGCAATGATGACAGATATGAAGGCGCATATAGACCGACAGATCGATAGACAGATTGCGCATATAGATCAAGCTGTCGCACATCTTGCACATCATGTAGATGTGCTAAACAATAAGGTTGAGACATTGACTGAGGAGTTTCGATCTTTTGTAAACCAGCAGTTCTGAAAGTGATTTGTAAAAATTTATCATTTTTTATTTTTTATTTTCAACATATTTAATGGACACAAATATTTAATGTATGTATTGTGTAGCTTAATTTCTACTCTTAATTTTTTTTTAATATAACGTTACTCAACCTTACTATTAAAAAAATATATATTATGGTTAATTTATGTAATTTAACATATAACGTTCAAACTTTATCACATTAACATTCGAACATTGGTGCTAATATATTAACGTTCGCACGTAATTAGTTAAAACGTTTGAACGTTCGCGCTAAATTTTTTACGTTCACACGTAAATATACATAACATTCGAATGTTACTGTGACGTGCGAACGTATTATGTGAAACGTCCGAACGTTTTGAAATTCTTGCCCAACATTTAGTGACAGTTCTCACAAACCGTCACAGTAAATACGTTTTAGTCATAGTTTGGAAACTGTCACTATTTATAATCTGTCACTAAAAGCCATATTTGTTGTAGTGAAAATATATGGTCGATACCGATAAAATAATAATGATGATGATGATGATGATGATGATGATGATGATGATAATAATAATAATAATAATTAAAAAAAAAATTGGAAAATGAAATATTGATGAGTACTTGACATAAATTTTTGTGCTGATCAAAACGAGTTTTAGATTGCTGAATGTATGATTATCTCGTGTTGCAGGTTAAGAGCCAGAGAAATTTTGGGAAAGCCTAGCTAGCTTCTCGAGTTCCTCATGAGATATTGATGCATTAATTTGGATTGTCTTGATTTCATCCAAAGGGTTTATTTCTCGGATGTTGGGAATAGATATGAGAATTTTGAGTTTGAGATGAACGTTTAAAATATTAGTTTTTAGTATTATAATTGTTTTGGAATTTGAAAAAGTTGAATTATTTAGTATATTTTGTGTGAAAATTTGAGAAAGTTGTTATGATGAGATGAAAATTTTAAATTTGATATGAGAATTCTCTACCCCCAAACCTGCTCCGTGGCCTTGTTTGGATGTTGAGATTGTCTCAACTCATGATCTTATCTCATCTCATCTAATATTCAAACATTATTCAAATTCAAACATTTTTAATTTGAATTTTTTATCTAATCATTACAACTTTCTCAAACTTCCAAAATAAAAAATAAAAACTAATTTAACTTTTTCCACTCACAAAATAAAAATTATATTATAATAATATTTTAATTTTATAATATTTTTATTTAATTTTTTTCTCTCATTTTTTAAAATCTCATAAAATATCTTAACTCAAATTATTTAATTATTATTCATAAATTTTTCATCTCAATATCAAAATGAAGCCCAAGTCTAATTAAATTTAAACTTTAAAGTTCAATTCCCCTTTTTGGGCCAACAATAGGATCCAAACCGTTTTTTGTAACACGTTATATATTATACAGAAGACAATTTTTGAACAGAACATTAGCTTCTAGGCTTCTAATTCAATTCTCTATTTCTCTTAGCAGAAACAACAATGTGTAGTAACAATATTTCAGTGAACAGAAAGGTCAAGACAAGTTACAAAACCCTTTCTCGCCCAAAGCTGGGGAAAAACTGTAAAAGTGAACCAAAACACCAAGCAAAAGGAGACTACACATGATTATATGTGCAACTGTGATGCCCGTCCCCCCTGCTCAGCAAGACCTGGCTTCAAACACAGCTGTGGCAACGTTTCATTGGTGTTGATCCCTTTTTCTGTAGGCGGCAAGCACCTTTCCAAATAAAAAATAAAAATGCAGCAATATTGCTACACCCTGCCATAGAATGGGTCCGATAAGACCATTTGGTCTTTTTTTTTTTTTCAATTCATTTTTTTATATACGTACATATTTAAAAAAAAATCACAATATCATTTTAAAACACTTCTTTTATAATAAAAAATTATCAAAATCCATTTATCGGAACAAGTAGCATTATTATTCTATTTTTTTCCCTCCTACAACCCTGGCCTTCTCTGATATTTAGAAAAGAAAACATGCAGATTTATGCAGGAATCTCGAATTTAGATGTGTATAGATAGCAATATTTTGAATACCGTATCGGATGTCGTACCGGTCAAGGTATTGGAACGAAATATTTCGGTATCAGTACCATTTTGTGTACCGTTTCGGGATAGTCGATATATAAATAAATTATATGTATAAATTATATTAATTATATTTCAAAATAATAATTTATATATAAATAAATTATACATAAATACATATATCTATATAAATTATAAATAGTTTAGTCTAAATTGAGGATTAAAAAATGAATTTGTAATTTGAAAAAATGAAAAAAAAAATGAGACCGAAATACCGACCGGTACAGGCCGAAATATCGGCCGGTACGACCAATATTTGAACCAGTACGAAATATATAGAATTTCTGTACCAGTCTGGTGGCCGGTACGGAATATACCAGCCATACCGGCCGGTACGGTACAATTTTAAAAACAATGATAGATAGTGCTTCCAGAAAATATATATATATATATATATATATATATATGTATTTACTAATTAAGAAATGTGCTATGTGAAATTGTAATTGCTCGAGGAGACTTGAGAAATGAAATTATTCTCAGCCTCAGCAAACATTTCTATAGACACTTAGGCCATGTTTAGATGTTGAGGTGATCTCAGATGGTTTTATAGATCCCATTGAGATGTGTTTGAATATATGAAATAGGTTGATATGTATGTTTGAATTTACGAAATAAGTTGAGATGAGCTTAAATTTTTATAAGAAGTTGAAAAAGTAGTATATCCCATTAATTATTAGTTTGTGATATGTTGAGGTGATCTTAACATCTAAACATAGTCTTAAAAAGCCAAGAGCAGCTTCAGAATTCTACCAAATAAGGAACTCATGAAATAACATGAACATCCACCAAACAACTTGGGTTAATAAAAAATATTGATCAACTGCAATCTATTTCTAGTGTTCTATACCTTCATAAATTAGAAATGTAATTGAGTTGATTTTGAGTTAATACTAGACCTGGTTTGGATACAATAAATATTTCATCTCATCTCATTATTATAACTTTTCAAATTTTCACATAAAATATAATAAACAATTCAACTTTTTGATCAAATTCTAACACAATAATAATATTAAAAATTAATATTCTAATAATATTTTGTTCAACTTTTAACTTTCATTTCAACCCATCTCTTTTCAACTCACGATCTAAACGACACGTAATTAAGAGGTCACATTAGTTTTGTTTATTTAATTTTTTATTTAAGCACGAGTTCCATAGTGACTCATTTACTTAATTTGATTAAATAGTTTATTTATATTATATATTATAACTAATTTTGTATATATACACCTAAAAAATTATTAAAGAACAAGAAGTATAGTGTTAGGAACATGGTTTCCTTTTTATCTTTATAAATATTCAATATATTTTAATTATGAAGTTCGAATTATATATATAGAACTTGTAGAAATCAAGCCGATCTTTATAAAGATGTATCGTTCGGTGATTGATTATAATTAACTTTGTGTTCGTAAATAATTCATTTAATAAATGAATCGAGCTGAACTTAAGTTTAACCGAATCGATCTCAAGCGATTTATTATAAAATAGTCTTGTTTCTTTAGGGTGCCAGTGAGAATACAGAATTGAGAATTCTATTGCTTTATGTTCAGACCCTAGACTCAAGGTAGGGTATCATGACGAAAACTGCCCAATATTGGATACAATATAATTAATGTTGAGCAGGAATCTAAAACCAGTCGACGTCAGAACATGATATTTATATGGAACTCTATAGATTTTCCTTTGCATAGTTGTCTGTGTGTGTGTTGTCTATTCACTAGAGAAAGGTGCATCTCTAATGTGAACGAGGTCAAAAGCAAGGGTTTCTAGCTAGCTTCAACCTATGCTAAGATCAAATCTCGCTTTAATTTCTGTGGCACACATAAAGTAACAAAAAGTTAGGAAAGTAGTTTTCTTTCAGAGAATATATCCAATATTTTAGCTTTACATGCACAAACCTACAATTTTATTTATTTATATTTAATTTACTTGTGTCCCTTGGAAAAAGGAAAAAGAAACTAGAAAAAGTTGTCTGGCTTTACCCATGAACCAGATCATGAAATGATGCTCTCATTTCTGAAGGAAACAAAAGAAAAGAAAAAGAAAATGATGCCCTCAGCTGGAGTTGTCCTTATCAAATTGTTTATATAGGTCTTAACTTTTTCCTCCAACCATATCAAACCAGCTGACAATTTGAAGGACAAAAGCTGGATTGATATTGGGTTTCAAATTTCCTTAAAGAATTACAGTTAAAAGTATATTACTGTATATACTATAATATATGGGAACCAATATTTAGTTCCACATGTGAACTCAAGCAATGTCATGTATGACATTTTACTACTTTACCAACTGATGAAGTGCTAGTGGAAGTACCTTTAATTACATTCAGTACTGGTTGTGCGTGGGTAAATAATATTCAGATACACACGTAACAATCTTTATACAGTTCATACAAGCATTCAATTACGAGCTAGCTTGTTGTAGTGTCTATCAAATGCATCCAAACCCCTAGCCTCCACCTGACTTAGATCTTTCCCTAAATGGCAGTTCTACATAGGTCTACCGATAGAACTGATCGATCACTTAATTTCAAAATGCCTCGTTTTTTTTTTGGTTTCTAAATCTTAAGAAAAATATTTCTTAACAGTTAAGGGAAAAAAATAATAATAATAATTTAAATCATTTCTTAACAGTTAGAGCATTTTTTCTACCTAACTGAAATCCTGATGATCCGAACTCTAGAGCCTAGTGAATAAAATCAACAAACTTAAAATATTTATTAGCATTTAAATGCTTTTAAGAAAGTTATTTAGGTAGCTATAATGTTGTGAGACTGTGTATTCTATCCATCTCGATTCTCCAATTCATCTCCTAGTCTTAAGGCTTACAGTTGGGATAAGGGCTCTAGGCGATCCAAATTCTCATTCCCCAAAAGAAAAAGATAACACAAAAGGAGATAGAAAAATAGGTATACACCATTAAACTTCATTAATTATTAGTAATATAGATTAATATATTTGAGATACATTAAACTCGTTTACACCCCTGAAGAATAATAACTAGCAATTATCCCCAATGTCTAAGCACAGAGATCATAGAACGAGATATGTGGTCAAGCATGTAGGTAAATAATATATATCTGATCTCATACGTGCACAACTCATAGACTAACTAGTTTCTTAATTATTTAAGTCTTTTTCCATAGACAGAAGGCCGAGCTTCCTAGGAGGCTTCGTGAGTCATCTTCTTCTTCCACCCGAGCCGCTTTCCCTCTGGCAATTGAAATACATTGCAGCCACAGGCAATCCAAGATTGTAAAGCTCAGCAAATTCCCTGGTGTTGAAATTCTGGCGCCACCCAGGTGCATAGACGGTCTGCCTACCCAATTGTCGGAACAACACGAAAACAAAACGATGGATCCCTACAGTTGGTCTTGGACTTTCATAGCACACAACCTCTTGCCCTACAATCATCATAGATTTGCATGAAACCATACATCATACATTAAACTTACATCTATTTTACTAATAAAGCATTATTAATCAATCACGATGGCAACAAGAATGATTTACTACCCACCAAAGGTTGCCCCCGTAGTTGCTGGAATATCAGTCACCAACCTATAACAACATGCCACGAAGATTAGAAGACCAACATAATTAACTAATTAATATATATATACAATTCGTTATGTAAGCTAACCCGGCCCATTGCAGATAACACAAGCGCGCATGCATGGTTGCCATGCTAAGCTAATTTGTAACATCAAATAAGGTAATAAGGAATACTACTTTTACTATTGAGCCTTAATTTATATTTTTATATATATATTCTTCTAAATTTTGACAATATTTTCTGATAGATTATTAAGATGCTTTGCTGCAGAAACCCAGTAATAAGAGAATAAGGGAATGATAGTAGCTAATCAGCACTATACGGGAATGATAGTAGCTAATCAGCACTATACAAATCCCCATGAGGCATTATATATATTATGTTTAGTGATGATGGAATTAGAGCATTAGTTGAAAATTAAAGGATATCAAAGAAAGGAGCTGGAAAAGTCAAAAACAAAACGGAACTGTTACGAATGGTAGGGCCAGGGATTATTCGAAGAAAATAGAGAATAAAAAAGGAAAAAGATTCAAATACTGATTTTAACGTGATTCGCGGTGTGCCATGAAAAAAAAGTTATATGATCTATGAGATTTCAATGTGTGTGTGCATGTATTATTCTGTGGGGTTGCTGCTCCTGCACCCCCAACCTAGCTAATTATTGTATAATTCCTAGCAAATAAACAATTCGTCATGTTAAGTCCATGCATGATTGAGTAGTACTAGTCGTTGTGTTCCGTTTGTTTGCTAGAAGGATTATACTTTTTCGACCAAAATACTTTTTATAATTCATAAGGAGATGGACACAATCTGTACATTCCATAATATGAACCGCAACGTTAAATTATATAGTAAACTTGCTCCATATATTGTGTCTATACAAATCATAAAAAGAGTTTAATTAGGTCAAAAAATATTAGGAATCTTAGTTTATACTGAACTCGGCTAACTTGCATTTATTTTAGAAATCTGTGTTTCTCGACACTTTTTCTTTAGAATATCACGTTCCTGCAAAGAAAAAGAAAAGGAGAAAAAAAAAAAAAAAAAAAAAAAAAAAAAAAAAAAAAAAAGAAGAAGAAGGGGGACTGACATGGTAAAACCAGGTATATATGTTGATTAGATATTCCAGAAAGCTTGAAAATCCAAAGATGTACTTTATTAATAGTGTTCCTGATCATACGTATAATTATGATGCATGATATGACACATACGTACATATACATTCAACCCATCAATCGAACAGAAAAATTAAAAAAAAGAAAAATCAAGGAAAAAAGATTTGACAATTTCCACAAGCAGCAAAGCAGCCTTTTTAGGCCTATCAGTTGCAATTCGTGGTTGGCCAAAGTAATCAATTAATTATGTCCTTATCCTCACCATGAAATATCCGAATTTCTGTTTTATTTTTAGTTGTTCTGTTTTAATCCATGCGCAGCCTCATTTCAATTTGTTCCAAAAGCAGATTTTTTGCTTTTCTCTTCTCTTTTGATCTGGATCTCCAACTAGCTTATGGGAACTCTAAAAAGAAGAAAGATCTCCAGCTTATGGGAACTGTAAAAAGAAAGAAAGAACCTAGGGGGAGCGAGAGGTGGCTGCAGGGACTTAAGTGAGAGGAGCTAGGAAGGTGGATGGACAGTACTCAGAAGGCAAGGGGCGAATCAAGGAACGATATTCTAGCTGGCTCTGATCATCGGGGATCAAAGGGCCAGAGTTAAGCTTTTCAATCGTGAAATAAGTACTCCTCTTACAATTTTGAACAACCACCATCTACCTCTAATACAACTAGGACGTACTACTCATTAAATAAAAAGATCTCACTTAAAGTCAAAACATCTAGTACCACCAAATTAAACTACCAGTAGTAGAGAGAGAGAGAGAGAGAGCTCACCAATGCAAGTACTCCCTCAGGTTGGGATTACTTGGACTTGGTGCATCAGGATCAACCATAACCTGCAGTGGATGGGATCATAACTCCCACATGTATAAATATATATTTATATACATATATATATTTATGGAGAAGAGGTAAACGTATAACCTAGCTAGATAATTCCAAGAAATATGGATAACTTGAAGGAAATATATTCTGAGAGATAAGAAAGATCATCATGAAGTACAACAGAGAACAAATGAATCAAGGAGACGTTGGAATTTACGTACCAGAGTGTAGAAAGTCCTGAGATCATCCCCACCAACGTCGATCCTAGGTTGGTTGAGAACCTGGGAGGGTTTGAACTCACATCCATTATTAAGCTCGCTATTGTTATAAGTGATTCTGAGAGTAATTGACCTAGTAAATGGGTCTAAAACATCTCCTACAACACGCCCAACTGCTAGGGGGTCCCTGTCCCTGGACATGGTAATTGAAGAATTCAAAACCTACACAGCTAACAAAAAGTTGAAAGTCTCCGATCGATCGATCGTTCGACCGAGTAATTTCTTGTTTTGTTTTTGGCTGATCGTCGAGATCGATTATGGCTATTTATATATTGTTCGTGACTGGCATCTGGCTTTCACTTTTGTACCATTAATAGATTCTACCGTTTTTACTTTATTTTTATTTTATTTTTATATTCTATTGATCTCCAAGATCATATTCCAGCCAATAGAAAACAAAATAGTAATCATATATATGATCTCTTCCTCTTTAAAAAGTGGACGTAAGTTTATATATATATTCCGATCGATCGGTCAATATATTCTTGGATTGTTATGATCTCCAGCTCCTCATCTCCTCGTACACCATGCACGTCTACTTCTAGATCTTTTGTTGTGAAAAGGCAGAAAACAAAAGAAAAATCTTCAAAAGTAAAAGAGCTAGGCAACAAGTGCCACTAGTCTGGCTGCTAAAGAGCTGCAAGCCCTTGCTGTTTGTCCTTTTGGTGGGTTGAAACCTAACCCCTGGGGGCCCTTATTGTCATTCACCTGTATCGGCTCCAACCTTCCTTGCCAATTCTGACCCAACCCAGAATCGAGTTTATAACCACTGTTCAACATCACCTTAGCAACCATCATGCTATTGGCGGAAATCTTGGGTCTTGCTGGGACTGATCCTTCCGCCCACCTTTCAATCCTTCGGGGAATTTAAATTCTAAAACTAATAGATCAGGAAGAAAAATACTAGAACCATTATTTGATGAGTTTTATTACTCATTATGCACAAATACCACACATTATATATATATATATATATTTATTTTATTATTTTTAAACTAATTGAGTTCTTTTATATATTCATCATCTATAGATTCTATACATATATTTACACATATTTGATAAGAAAGAATTAAAAATTAAAAAAAAATATAGTATACAATACGAGGAGATAAGTAAAATTTTTATTTTAGATGGTGGAGAGAGAAGGGAAAAAAAAAAAGAAAACTAGCTGCACCGCGTACGTACGTAAACTTTCATAACTTCTGACATAGCTGGAACAAAATGGTGTAGTGTGGTCAATCGCTTTCGATAACTTTATCACGTTGATTACGTTTCACACGCAGCTTATTCCACATTTTCGAGGAATATATTCAAGTTTGAAATCATTACTCTTCGATAAATGATGATCGGTACTGTTATAGCAGGGTGTTTGTCCAATACCATACATGAAATTATACAGTATTCGAAACCAATTATAAGCTAGTTTGTAAAGATACCAGTAAATTAAGATATATAGTTTGCGAATTATCAGTTTACTTGTAAAAATTAAGATTATCAACGACCTCTTAATCTGGGCAAGGCTAGCTTATATTATAATTGTAACATTTTATTTTATATATATATATTTAGATGAATGGATGGAACCCTAGCTATCATCTAAGAGCTAGCTATATAGATTTTATCAGAAACTAGGATCTCCCCAAATGATGACTTTCATCAAGCTGCAGTACTAAAGCATATTGCTTTGCAGGATTCATGCGTATCAGTACGTACTGATATCAGTGCATCTTTATTATAGGGTACTGATTAACATGTAAAACCAGGTGCAAACAGTGTAATTGGTATATATATATATGAATTATTTTCTTAGTCTCTGCACATGTATAAGTTAATTTTAGTACGCATCAATAATATTACTGCGAATAATGACATCTGAAGCACACGATGGCTGGTACGCGTACTTCCGGTGATTGTGCTTCCTTTGGGTCACACATTACGGGCACTTTTTTATCAAGATTTCCCTGTGGTCCTTGATCTTCTCTCGATACGTCTCCATCTAGATCAGACTGATACATCTTGCGCCCTTTTGAAGTCTTGAAGAGCTGGGTTAATCTCTAGTTCTTGTTAATAGATTCCCGACTTTCTTCTTTTTATCTGAAATTCTTTTCCCTTCCGTCCTTTTCGGCCTGTACTTTAGTATATACTGATCCAAACCTTATATATACAGACCACAGACACAAGATAGCAAAGTTGTCGATATATGTACATATATGTAATTTTGTAATAATTTAGTCTCTCGTTTAATTAAGTCTAACCGCTAAAATAATAATATCCAATCCTGTCATCAATTCTTTTCTATCTTCATGGTCGACGGGTCTTAAGATGAGAATAAATTGCAAGTTTTAATTGTTTCAAATTACTAACCTAAGCACGATTTTTTTTTTTAAAAAAAAATTACTAAGCTAAGCGAAGAATATGATAAATTATTAGTACCGACTTGATGTATATTTGGACATTTGGAATATTTAAAGATTTTGTGAATAATAATGAAATAATTATGATTTGAATGAAAGTGTTTTATTAGATTTCTGGAAATATGAGAGAAATTTGAGTAAAAATATTATAAAGTTGAAAAATTATTTGAATATAATTTATTAATATTTCTTTTTAAAATTTAAAAAAATTGTATTGATTTTTATGTTTTATTTTGAAATTTGTAAAACTTGCGTTGACTTTTGTGTTTAAAATAATTATTAGGCAACGACTAGTTGATAAGTTAAAAATTTAAAAATTTTAAGTTAAAAAATATTTTATATTTGAATGATATTAATTATGAATGAAATTATGAGAAAATTTAAAAATTCTAAAAATCTTTAAATGTCCAAACATATGCCCTTATATTATCATGATTTGCATGATGATGGATTAATGATGTTTACAAAGAACAAAAATTGGTACTGTCAGATATTGGAAAGCTAGCTAGCTCTTAACCTATTATGTTTTTGGCAGTTCATCGTACGAGGACGTAGCATGAGACCGTTCCCAATAAGAACAAAAAAAAAAATATATATATATATATATATTTTATTTTTCTATTTTTATTCATTTTTTTATATTCTTAAACATTAATCTTTTTTTTAAAAAAAAAAATCACAACATCACTAAATAAATGCTTCTTTAATCACTAAGTTATTAAAAAAATATATGTCGGGACACAATCGGCACCCAATTGCCGGTGACTCTATCATTTTTTATTATTTTTAAAGACAGAATGGTTATTTGATCACAATTGTACTTTTTTCCCGAGGTAGTTAATTCCTTAACGCCAGCGGTTACAAAATTTTGATTACCAAAAAGATCAGAATTGTTATAAGAAAGGTTAATCTAGAGAAGCATCTGCCTACCTAACAATCATACCGATTATGCAAGATTCTACCAGCTAGAACATGCATGCAACCACCATATATTATTTGGAGGGGACCTGCGATGACAAAGAAACTTGTTAGAACATGACAAACGGTGCATGCAGCCGGCCTTTTCGGTCCCCTGTGAATAAAAAAACATGCAAAGCTCAAGATTATGGCCGGGACCGCTCCTTATCGAGCAAGTACTAGGAATCTAGCCAATAATATTTAGATTGTATTTTGTAAGTGAAGTAGTATGAGTACTTCATTACTATGATCACTACTAATTACAGTTCATTTGATATTACCTCAGAATACAAACATAGCCTTAGGATTTCCATATATGAGATATTTGGATGTTTTGGCACAAGCTACCTAGGGATCAATATCATGGATGCTTGATCAACATGCTACACATATAAATTGTGACCTCAAATCCTAAAAACTCAAATATATATCTTACATATCAATATCGATGCGCGAATTTGTACACAAAATATGCTTGCAAGAAGATTTTCCGTGGAGAACACTAGTCACGGAAGAACATTCCTAAAATGGAACGGATTAGCTTGTTGGGTAAGCAAGGAGGTCCCAATAGGCAGATTAACAAATTATATATATATATATAAAGCAAAAGCACCAATATCTTGCTCATATATCTGATCAAGATAGAGTCCAAACCACCAATGCAGCTCCCAGATAATGATCATCATGAGAACATTGAGCCACTCAGGGCTAGCTAGCTTACAACCACAAACACGCAAGTAAGGGTTCTACGTACGTACATTGAATATCAATAAAGAAAAAGAACATAATGGTAATTATTATAATAGAGTAATGCTACTCATCTTCTCTTTTACTATCATCCGATCTGGTACTATGATGTGGTATTAAATAATTAGAGACTATTTATTATAATTGACTTATAGGTCTATCGTGATTTAATACTACATGAAGGGATGTTGAGAGAATGATGATAAAAAAAGATCATTGATAAGTAGCTTTTTCCATTATAATAATAGGGGCACTAACGGTAATAGACGTTCTTACGGCAGTAACGGTAATAGACGTTCTTACTCTCGAATCAAGTTTATGGCTACAAAAAGAAGAGCAAAAAGAAAAAAAAAAAAAGAAAAAAAAAAGGCTAAGCATATGAATCAGTATCTGATTAGGTATAAACATGAATGCCATTCTTTTTATGGAGATTGATTCTTGTTTATGGAGATGAAAAGAAGCTAGAATGCCATCATATATACTAACTTGATCTGTTCGTGACAAGGATTATACCAATGTATTTATAATTTCAAGGCTGAATCCCTAGCTAATAAAATATTTAGTAGGGGTACTCTTGCAAATGTGTTAGTTAGTTTCTGCAATCAATGCCCCATTTGGAGTGGTCTTCAAGCAAAAGGAAAATTGCAATCCAATATTCCCCACACTTGGAGAAAAATAAAATGATCAAAAAAAAACCAACACCAAGCTACAATTATTAATGCTGTATAATTTGAGAAAAAGAAAAAGAGAGAATGTTCTGATCAAAATAAGTATTCCTTGAAAATTAAGGAAAGTAGTTAGCCATCCTTCTCATTTATGTCATCTATTAGCTGCTTCACGCAACATTGTTCTATCATGCATTCTCTAATTGCAGAATGAGCACTGCATATTTGTTGATGTAAATAATATTAAGAGCATACCTAACGAGAAAGATCCAAAAATCATTAAATGTGAAACCCAACAAATCTTGAGAGCAAAACTTTAATACAATGGGTCCCTTTCCAAATTACTTAATTCACACGTGAAGTAACCATAGCAAGCTCGATACAGAGAAAAAGTTCCAACAACTTACACAAAAAAGCCCCTGATCTCTCCATCAGTGAAGTTCCAATTCAATTGAAAACAAGCATAATTCTTTTCCCAAACGTTTCTACTTTATAGAGTTGCAAAAATCGAGCACAGTGAAGAACCTAATGGCAACAATCATCATTTTCGTCTCAATTTAGGTTCATTAATGTTTTGCTATGTTGCTTTCTTCCTCAAATTTGTGAGCACCAAGGAAACGAAGTGAGGAATTGTAATGCCCCGGTCCCATAGGGGTCAGAGAGTTACTTTCTGTAACTTAAAACTTATTTCATCAATATATTTATAGACTCAAAATATAAAGTCATTAGAATACTACAAAATCTTTAAATAAAATCTGTCAATCCTAAAAAATCTTCTATGAGTAATCCACTACGCTTAAATAATCATCTCACCCATGCTTTGTAATCCTGATCTCTAGTTGAACAATTTCAAAATCATCTGAAAGATATTGTGGAGATAAGGGGTGAGTTATCAATAACTCAGTAAGCAGATGACATATACTTGTATGTAAAAATAACCATTTATAGAGATCAGAATGTAGAACAAAACATTTTCCTTTTCATTTTCAGAGTGCGGAAGCAAAAACATGTTATCAAAAATTGAGCGAAGTTTTAGAAATATTTATTTTCAAAAGTACTTTGGCATAGTGGATCTGATTCATCATCATCATCAAATCAAAGTATCATATCAAATCATAGGCCATGTTTAACCCCCGTGGTAGGGTTGTGCATTTGCGGATACCCAAGCAGGTACATATCATAACTGAAACAGATTACTAGTGTTCTTTCCTGTGGCATGGCCATATCACATCACACAGAAACAGATACCATGTACATCCACCGCGGTAGGGTCCCTTAACTAAACAAAGCAGAGACAAAATCAGATTTAGAACCAGATAGCTATGCCAAAATTTTTCCAAATACCACATCTTATCAAAATAGAGTACTGACCAATATCATATTATCTTCATATTTAAAAATATTTTTATTCAAAGTCTTTTGGAATAGTATAATTGACCACCATCATACAAGAATATCATATCACATAAAAGGCCATATTTAACTCCCATGGTATGGTTGTGCAAACCCGATAGCTAACCGAGTAGAAATAGAATGTGAATTTTTTTCTTATTTATTCTCAGAGTCTCGAGTGTGCACACCTAAAAAATTACTAGAAAAACCACTTTGTTTTCAAAGTAGGTGCACCAGAAACAAAACAACTGGTACCAACCCAAATAGAAGCCACTATTAGTACCCGTGGTAGGTCAAATAGATCACCATCCACAAACCATATCCAGATTCAGAATGTCATGCCAAAATTTTTTAGAAATCACATCATATGATATCAGAGTATAGAACATTTTTGGAACATAACAAAATCATATCATAAAAACATAATTTATGCACAAAATTTCATGTTCGCTCTCTTTTGGACAAAATTTATGCTTTCTCTTTATTAGAATTCATGAATGATATCCTTCAAATAACTGAGGTTGTTTTCATAATTCTTTTCATAACATATAATGCACATTTTCATAAATCAAGTTCTGTTCATTTTATTTATGTAAAGTCTACTATAGGAATCCCGCTTATATGAACTTCCTAACTTTTTAAAATTTCTCCACAATAGTATTGAATGAAAATCAATCGTCATCTATAAAATAGTCATGTGCTCCCATAAATTTTCAATCGAACACGTATATCAAAACTTAAACCTAAAATACTAAGTAATCTATTTTTCCTGAAAAGTAATCTACAACTCTCGTAACCCAAAAATATTGTCACTTCTCAAATTCATCGATGTCCACCCAATATTTACTTAACCTAATTCCCACTTATTCACAAGTTTATTTAAAAAAAAAATCAAAACCCAACCCATTTAAAAAATATGAAAAGTCGTTGAAATAAAAATATTACCTAACCCAAAATAATTTAGAACCCAAACTCAACCAAAAAACGTTATTTTCAATATAACTTATCATAACACACTCATTAATAAAAAGAAACCCAGTAGAAAACAAGCCCACTGAAATAAATCTTTAAAACACCATGTTTTAAAACTGAGGCCAAAGTCGTAAACTCACAATCTCCTCTTCCTACTACATAACACGTCAAGAGCAAAAACCACCATCTTTACTTGCAGGGCAATACCATGCTAGATCGCTCAGGGTACTCAGCAACAGAACTCACCGTGAGAGCAGCTGCAAGGTCGTGAAGACACAAAGACACAAGCAGATCTTGCGACTGAGCACTGATGAGAGAGAGAGAGAGAGAGAGAGAGAGAGAGATTAGAAATAGAAAGAAAGAGAGAGAATGGAGAGAGAGATTAAGCACGGCATGAGGGCAAAACAAGATGTTACCGAAAGACAGCGGTGGCCTGGGGTGGCGTGAGTTGCTGTGCCGGTGGTTACGTCAGGGTGGGGGCTGGCAACGAGCAGTGGCTATCCTGGGATAGGGTGGGAGCTGGTTCGAGAGGTGGACATTACTCTATTTTGGTGAGGTGCAAATAGAGAACCCCGTCCAAGTCTTTTTAGTGGCTGGGCATAGTGGTGATCTGAGGGAGGAGTAGCGAGGTGGTTGGCTTGGCTTCAGGATGGCGAGGATGCTGGACGTGACGGAGGTTGTGGGCTGTGGGGAGGCCATGAGGGTGCAACTTCGTGGGAGGTTACAGCGTGGACAAACACAACAATGGAGTTGGTTTTCAGTGGTGGTCACTACAAGAAATTTAATTTTAGGGATGAAATTTATTTCGTCCTAAATTTCGTCCCTAAAAATACTTTTCAGAAACGTAATTTTAATTTCATCTCAAAACATGGAGAACCTTATAAATCCGTTTGAATTAATAAATATTAGTTCGAACCAGAGATTCTAGGACGAATTAGATCGTCTCCAAAAATCTAAATCGTTCGAACTAATAAAATTTAATTCGAACAAATAATTAATCTATTTGAATGTAATATAATTTATTCGAATGAGTATTAACTCGTTCAAATGGTATTGTTTGTTATATGTCATTATTTAATGGAATCACATGTTCTAATATTTTCAAGCTGTAACATGGAATGTATATGATTGCATATAACTACATAATGTATGTTTTGTATAAGTCTTGGCATACATGAGTATATGTTTCATGAAAAGAGAAAGGTATTATAGTTTATGTTACATGCATTGGGTTTGTGAATTGTTTTTAAAAGAAAAGAGTCAATAAAATTTTTTTCACTACCCCAATTGTGAGGACATGGGAATGTCTTAGTGGAACTCCTCTGCCTACTTGGGAGTGTTTAAAATTGAGTGGTAGTCCTTGGGTTGATTAAGTACAGTCAGTCAATAGACCTCAAATGGTTCCTAAAGGAAAGGATACCGGAGAGAGGTTGCACCTAAAGCTAGTGGGTGACATATAGTGAAGGCGAAAAGGCGAACTATCATACTAAGTATGTTTAAGAATATGACATAGTCACCCTGGTTAAAGTGGGACATTAGTTGAGGCAGTAACTAGTAGGGAACATATGGTGCATAGGGGAGTGATGAGTGTGCGAAAATGCACTCTAAATACCCTATTATTGGAGTAAAATGCTAAAATGTGAATATAAATCATAGGAATTAATGTGTATTCTTAAATTGAATTTCTATTTACGTTGGGATACTCCTAAGCAGTTTTTTTTTATGTTTAATTTCAGACTTTATAAAAGAGCAAGTTAAGCCCAGTCAAATTCAAATGAGAACATTCATGGAATTTGAGAGCAATTTGTAAGAAAAGAAAAGGAAAAAAAATCACAAAATGAAACCACAAGAAGTCCAAATCCAAAGTTCGCTAGGAAACAGTTTGGACATACTTTAGTCTTTTGACTGTATCTATTTACTAACATATTGAATTGATGCGATTCTGGATGCATTAGAAAGTTATCTTAAGGGACTATAACTTTGTCTGTAATAAGGATTTCCAAATTTAAACTCCTGAAGGGCATACGTGGCTACCAAGATAAGTCTTAAAATTTATGCGATTTTTTCATGCGGAAATTAAGAGGACATTAGGGTTTCTTTCCTACCCTATATAAGCATTTCATTAGCATGAAATAAAGGAGGAGGAGGCACAAGAGGCAGATCTGAAGAGAGGAGAAAATCACTTTTATGGCCACCGTTTGCTTCAGTTTTCTCTGGAGATTTTTGTTGTCCAGTATATTTATGGGTAACTAAATTCTCAAGTAGGGTTAGGGATGAACTTGCACATTAGATGGTATTTATATTTTATTTTTAATTCATGTATTTGATTTTCAATTGTTAAAACTCTTTTGTTTGATCATTCTCAATTTATCGTTGATGTTTTGTTTTTCAAATAATCATAAAATTTATTCTGTTTATGGATTCAGTCATGCATTTTCTATTGAATAGATTAGTTCTTTGATTATATTTGGATCAATTATTTATCTATATTGATTTAGTTCTTTGCTGCAATATCGCTCCCTGAGTATATTGTCGTCATTGGATTTTCTCAATAGGGATAGTAATTTACGTTTTTTAAAAGTGGTGAATGATTTTTTAAATGGTTAAATTTGATTTAATTTTGGTTTATAAATATATACCTTCTGATTGAGAATTTCGTAAATTGAGTTTCTAATTGAGTTATCCAATGAATTAAGAATAATTAAAATACCAGATTTGTGCAAGGGATTCCCGACACTCTACTGTTCGTCAAATTTGAGTGCTTTTTCCGTTAATCACTTTGCTTCACTTTAATTTACATTTAAAATTAATTTTTGTTCTCCATTACTTATTTAATATTTTTCTTTAGTTTCTTTATTCTTCTTGCTATTTTTTTAATTTGTCTTCCTGTGGAATCGACACCCCAAAGCTGTTCTACAACTACCGCGTTATTCTTTGGGCATAATCAGGGAGCCATGAGGTATCCAATCACATGTTTAAGTAAAGAATAAGGCCTTGAGGTCTAAGATATGCTATGTTATGTGAATGATCATAAACTCAAGCTCATATGTTATGTTATATGTTTAAAAACCAGGATGGAAAGAAGTTTTCTAACAAAAGTCAAGAATATTTCAGTTATGCATTGTCTTTTGTAAAAAGTCAAAGTTGCATTGGTCAAAGTTCATATCCATGCATTCATTATGGTTTGCTCTTATATGTTCATGATATCTAATGTATGTTTGTTGTTCACTTACCGATATTTCTTAAAATCTTATAGTGGTAGTTTCCACTACCATTCCCCACCTAAAACGGTAAAATTTATGGCAAGTACGTAAGGCCCCATAGAACCATGAATGTGATTAACGAATTAGTGGGGTATGAATTTACAATAAAAGTTTGTTACCACTTTAATGTAGATATGTGACAAGATACTGCACAATGACTTGAGGAGATTTGTGAGACCTTTAGTGGGACCGACGACGGGACCCTACTTCTTGATCCCGAAAGTGCCTCGAAATTGATGAATGATAAGGATTTTGTATTGGAATATCTCGAGCAGGCTCAAGACTCCTTGATTGAAGCAAAAGAAATTGTTATTGAGTTGGGACTATTGGAGCCTAACCCTCGACGAACAAGGGGGATCTTTTTAAGCTTAATCAAAGATCGGACCTTGGTGCTAGTAAGCATGAGTTAGTGAAAGCAAGAGTGTTTTTTAAAGAATTTTGTGGAAATAGTTTAATGGCCCAGTATTTTGGGAGTTTTTGAAAGACAACTATGTTTTGGAAGATTCTATGAAATTTAATATTTTGGGATAATTGCACTTCGGTACCATGATTATTATTTTACCATCAGACCTATGTAGTAAAAGAATTTTTTTGCTACTAATTACTGCATACTGCAAGAACCATAGGTGCATTGTATTTTATTTATTATGTATGAGGGGTATGTAGTCTTAAGTTACATATCCTGATGCTTCAGTCACCGTCTAATCCTAAATTGGGGTTAGGGGCACCACAAATAGGAATAAGAGCTTTCTGTATTTTATGCCTCCTAGTTGGAAGAAAAACTTTAAGATCGCCAAGAGTTGTATTACTTCCTTTTTCTCTCATGGCCAGGTTGAAGAATTTAGAGAATACTTTGAGTGAAATTTGAGTGTATTAAGGTATTGAGTTTGAGAATTTTTCAGATCACTTCTCTCTTATATTCTGTCTTTTGGTTAGGGCATATTTGTCTTTGTAATCATTCCTATCACTAATATAAGCATTTTGAATCGAAACACTCAATTCTTGGTTTCTTGTGTGAGTGTTAGAATATTAATTCTTTTATTTTCTACTTCTTGATTATCCCAAAATTTCTATTTTGGCACAACAAGAGCTAGTATTGAATTTGAAGATTTTTTTCCTGAGTTCAATATGGCAAAACTTGAAGTAGAAAAGTTTTATGATGAGAATAATTTTAGTTCATAGTGCATCAAGATGAGTGCCTTGACGCAATAATAAGGCTCAACTAAGATTTTTTGCAAGGGCCCAAGTTTGCTCTTGTGTGTGTTACTTTGGTGAATTTAGAGCCCAATTTTTTGTGTGTGGGTTTAGTTGTGTGAAGTAGGGTCTTTGTGTGAGTTGGACTATATTTTTTGTAGTGTGAAAAGAGTGGATTTCGGGCCTAGCCCTTGTGCATGAAACCCAACCCCTTCCCCAATCGAAATGACGTTTTGAGGCATAAGCTGAAATCAGTCTTCGCTCCCCTAAACGACGTTGTTTTGAGCCAAAGTAGGTTAAAAACCCTAGTTTCCCATCTCATTCTCCCCCCGCCCCCTCTCTGGTTTGTGCCGCATGAGCTCTTTCCCTAGCCTCCATTTTATTTCCTTGGTTTTCTTCCTTGCAAGTTATCGCTTGCGTTGCCACCCACCTTCACCATCGAGCCACCTCCATGTGTGCCCTGGGCAGAGCCCTTCCTCCCCCACCTGCCACCACCACGAGCCAACCAAACTCGAGCCCTCCACGTCTGCAACCCATGGGGCTGTTGGCCATTGCTGCTATGCAGTACTGTTGCTACCCACCAACCAGTGCTGGCCACCCATACAAGGCCCAGCCTCCTCCCATTGTCCCATACCCCAAATCGCAACTACGGTTGCCACCTCCACCCTCAACCCTCGGCTTGGCCGAGGCTTTCCACTCCCAAACCACACCTCAAATGGCTTATCACACACCACCATAGTCTCTTTGCTTCATGTAGCTCATTTTCCTTCAAGCTATAAAGACAGATCTACAGTTTTCCAGTACACTGGAGGCGTCCTAAAAGTCTACCAGAGTAGATCTATGTTATAATTTGTCATTTTCACTTGGACATAGTCTCTTATGTTTAATGTTATTTCCTTTTGTTTAGGTAAAAATAAAAAAGAAATAGTCTCTAGGACATTTAGCCCATAGAGTGAAGGGTCTCTCCTCCTATGGAGGTGAGGTATGAACTCTCTGTTTTAGATAGAGTATTGTTGTCACTCAGACAGTTTGTCTATAGAGAGATATAGTAATTGTTAAGACCATGCCAATCATAAAGAAATTTTTGTACTAGGGAGCTCCGAACGTAGTAGTTGGCTTATAATATGGAAATTTTCCTCCTACGTACTAGGTTAAAGATGTAACTTCTTTTTCATGAATGAATGAAGTTAATTTGTTTACCATGAAAAATATATATTGATCATCTTATTAAACGTGAGTCGCTTTTAGCTCTTTAGCAATTGAAATAGAGTGCAGCAGCCATCATGGTAATAATCCAAGGTTGTAAAGCTCAACAAAATCCCTAGTGTTGAGATTCTGGCAACTCATAGGTGCGTAGATGGTCTGCCTACCCAATTGAAGGAATAGCACACAACCTCTTTTCCAATAATATATTATTTCCATTAGGGCGTGAAAAAGATGTTGTAGAATATATAGTGATGATCATTATAACAGCATAATGGTAAGTATGATAACATGATTAATTATTTGCATGTCATGAATAATTAACCACGGAAATTCTTGAATAATTATTTGCATATCACACACCACCATAGTCTTTTTGCTTCATTTAGCCCATTGACCCGACCCGGCCTGAAGGTTCCGAATATTCCGACCCGATTTACTCGACCCGAAGTGGACATAAACCCGATAACTAATTAAAAAAAAGAAAAACAGGGGGACCCAAAGCCAAAGGGCCAAAATTACTTCATAAAACCATATATGGCAGTAGAAATATTAACAAAAGAGAAGATGAAACCCAAATGAGCAATGCGGCGACGAGTAGATTTACTCCAGCAGACAACATCCCCTGTCAGATCTTGATAACATTTACCATGGAGTGCATGAGAAACAAGCAGCCCATGACACCCTTGCTGTTGAGCAGGTTGACGTCAAACTTGAGGTTCTGGGCGACGAGGGAAGCAAAGATCAGGAAGATCAGTCAATTTCTTAACCCACTACTCTCTCACTCTCTCTCAATCCAATTATTCTATCTTTCCAAAACATCAAACTTTGAAATAAAGCCATCCAACCCCTGAAGTTCCTTGTCTTTTATGCCAATGACTCAATGCTTTATGTCCTTGGCTGATCGATTTCATGATATTTTGGTGGGCTTTTTTAAATGGATTCCAGTGGTGGGTTTTGATGGATTAAAGGTTAGATTTTTCTTCTCTTACTTCAGATCCTAAGATAAAATAGAGGTGGTATGGATCTGGACTCCTCAAGCAACAAAGACCTAGCACCTCCGACAAAATTGCAGATATGGGTATGAGAGAAATGTCGTACACTGGTCGGGTCGGGTCGTAATACCCGATTCATGCATAAACCGAATTCGGAAAATACGGAACAAAATTCATTCGGAAGTTGGACTCTTCGGGTCAGATCAGAATAGCCAGTATCGAGTCGAGTAGGGTCGAATGAACAGTCTTGAGCATTAGTGTAAAAAAGGCAGGTACCTTATTCTAATTCCTTAGAAGAAGTGGAGGGAAAGCAGACCCCAAAGATAAAATATTGTAGATGAACTTTTTATACTTGTTGAAAAACTGTGAACGTGTTGACAATTATTTAGTCAAGAACTTGTGTAGAAACTACTCACCAAAGTTTGCTCCCGTAGATGCTGGAATATCAGTCACCAACCTAACACAACAGGCCCCACAATGAAAGGACAGTGACAGATGCAGGGAATTTGCTTTATCAGATGCAAAATGGAATTAAATTTGATATGGTAATACTTTTGTTTAAATTTCCATATTTCAATAAGAAAGCGCGCCATACAGTTATATATATATAAATATATGAATAATGCTACTTGCCTTGACAAATAAGTCTACACAATTTTTATTTTTGTTTTTTGATTTAATAATTAATAAAGTATTTTTAAATGATGTTGTGAATTATTTTTTTTAATGTGTAAGTGTACAAAAGAAATGAATAAAAAAATTAAAATAAAAAAAAGGCGAAATGGCATTATCCGGAATTGGACTACACCCTTGTAGATGCAGCACTACTATATATATATATATGATATAATCAGGTCAATGTGTTTCAATTAAGATAGATGAAAGACATTTAAAATATATTGCTTTAAAACAATACAGATTGTGAGTACCTTTGAATGAGCCTGTCTATGTTTCCACAATAATTTTTTACATACTTTTGCTTTCCAACGTCCCTATCTATACTAAGAAATGAAACAATGTGGTCAAGTTCAGATCGATCAAGAAAGTGTTTATATTCGATGATTTATTTAAGTAAGCCGACATGTTTGAAATTTTTGAATGGTTAGGGCGGGCAGATCCACATTTCTGCACTAGGCCTGCACAGTGACCTGGTTCGATTAGATTTGGGCCTGATCCGATCCGACCCATGTATGAGGCAGCATTGACCCGACCCGACCCGAACTGTGAATTTTCGGGTCGGGTCGAGCCCGTTCTTCTTTCTTTCGATCAGTTCACCTTCTTATTTGATTTGCAGACCCACGCAGCCACGCTTTGATTTGAGATTCTCCAGGGGTTGATTCCTCTCAAGCTTGGAAGTCCCCAGATCCATGAGGTTCTTTTGGTCATGCTCAGTCCACTTGATTGCCGATTTACTTTCATCCACTTTACCTCCGTGTGCTTCTTCCTCCTCGTCATCTTCGTTTTCGTCAACACCATCTTCTTCTACTTCTCCATGGATTTCCGATTCTTCATTTGACTCAACATTGACATCGCTGCTTTCTTGAGAGTGCGCGAAAGCAACATCTGACTCGTCATGGGACATGTGAGCCGGAGCCGGAGCTTCCATATCTAAAAGTGGGTGGAGTTCATCAAGCATGGGAATGATGTCAGCCATTGAAGCATCTTGCGAGGAACTCTCAGCCAGATCTTTTTTCTGTGCTTCTGATTTCTGAGAAGGACCCATTTTTTGGATTTTTTATGCCTCTTCGATTTGTTTCTAGCATCTAGAATATTTGTTTGTTTTACTTTATTATCATTTTTCAGAGCTTGATTTTGTCGATTTAGCTGAATTCCCCTTTAGATCAAAGTAATCAGCTCTTCTATTGGTTTAGATGGGTTAAACTTTGGGTTCCTCGAACAGTTCAAGGTGGTGAACGGCGACGATGAACGACTGTTAGGATTTGAGGATAAGACTGAGAGTGGGATTGATCGGGTCATTGGTTTCGACCTATAATTGTTTGTAATTAACCGTGATTGGGATTGATCCAATGAACCCAACTTTAGTCGGGTGGTCCCATGTCGGGTCTGTCGGATGGATCAGGTCCAAGCTTTTTATGCACAGCCCTATCCTGCACCTAGTTATTTATAAGCTTCAGCAGACATCACGTAGAGTTTGTTTTTTCATTGCAATTATATGTTCCATCTGCTTGCGTATGCAATCCAAAGAGTGCTACATCCATAAAAAAGCATACAAAAACATTTTTATAAATTAATGTAGTTTTATCTAATTCGTTAAATCTACTTTATAATAAAAGTAACTTTACAATCTGATGAATTATAATAAACCATGTCAGTTTATGAGATTACTTTTATGTAATTTCTTTATAGTTAGAGTATTCCCATCCCTTAATTGTTTGAATAATGGGTTCACATAAAAACTAACTAAAGTATTGTTCCATTCATATACTTGTCACTCTCAACAATATATTTAGAAAAGTACTATAGTTAGATATTTCATAAAAATAAATTTATAAATTAACATAGATTCATATCATATATTAGATTTATTTTATAATAAAATTAACTGTACAATTTAATGTATTATATTAAATTATGTCAATTTATAAATTTATTTTTATAAAATTTCTTTATAATTAAAGCATTTCTCATCTACTATTCATTAGAACATGATGAAAGGCTTCCATGTCAGAACAAAAGAGTTTAAGCTGCTGAATGTATAAAGTTCACATTGGACGTTGAACGAAGAAGTCCATGAAAATAACAAAACCCATTTCACATAGGATCCATCACTAATTAATTAGGGCGTCAGATTCATCCATCACCTTCATCCATCACCAAGTCTCAAGAATTACTATTCAATTATCATTAAAGTCGACGAAGACAACTATATATATAATTTTATTATGTATAAGTAAAGTCGTATATTAATATTAATTTTTTTTATTTAAAATTTAAATTAGTACTATTTTTAATAAAATTTACTTTTTAACTAATTACATTAAATTGATGTACGTACATATTAATATATAATTATATTTATAATTAGATTTTTTCATATATATATATATATATATATATCATGAACTCTATGTTGTTTCCATTAGACTGTATTGTTTTTATATTGCTTTAAAACAAAAAAGTAAATATTTAAAAAAATCTCACCAAATGACAGTTAGAATCACTAAATAGTTGCTTTGGTCACTTTCACCCAAGGGTGGTGGCTTGGGTGGCATTGAGCTGGTGGAACTTGGGTCAGTAGACCAAGCGTGGCAGCCTAGGTGGTGCCCAGACTTGGGCAATGGCACCTTGGTCTGGCGACCTAGGTTAGCCTGACTTGGGCACCTAGATAGGATTGTCAGGGTCACTTTTACGTATAGTTTATGTAATTTAAATTTTTTTATTTTATTAAAATTATTATTATTATTATTATGTTCAGTTGACACACGACAATCCACCTTATGGGTGATTGACGTTGCATTTTGATAGATATGTAACAGAGGGATGTTTCTCAAAAGTGACCTATTATAGAGTTGCAATTTAAAAAATAAATGATTATTTCGATGGATGCAATCATCAACTAGGGTCAGTTTGGATCTCAAATTTATCTCAATTTATCTCAATTCATCTTATTTAATTATTATAATTTTTTTTAAATTTTAACACAAAATATAATAAACGATTTAAATTTTTTAATTCTCAAAATAATAATAATATTATAAAATAATATTATAATAATATTTTATTCAATTTTTATCTCAACTCAACGTCTAAATACGACCTAAGTATAATGAATGCAGCACTGCAACTGATTCTCTAACACAACTATAAAATATTAAAAATTATGAAAAATGATTAATTTATAACTATTTTACAACTATTTCACAACTTTATGTAAAATGAAGGGTAGTGTTGTGAATTTGTAATTTAGTTTGGAAAATGATACTATGTCACTTAAGTTTGTCCATCAATTTGACAGCTCATGCATTTTATTTTATTAAATTTTTTTTGGGCCTAAGGATTAATTAATTATTAGTATATTGAAATTTTTTAAAAATGTTTAAAAGAAAAAGAAAAAAAAAATGTAATTCGTATTAAGGACACTCCTAGCTGTCAAAGCTAGGTGGCATAACGGCAGCACCATTCAATTCTAATGAAGTGACATGATTTCATTGATTGATTATAAAATGAGTTGTTAAATATTTGTAAATGAGTTGTATATGTATCCATACAATAATAAATTTACAACTTTTTTTACCGTTATTTACAATTACATTTCAAATAGAAACCACTTGTTATGTAAAATTTAAATTGTTTTAAAGTTACCTAAAATCGAACTTTTTTTAATGAAGTGGCACATTCGAATAGGCTGATGTAAACTGAGCTGCAAAATAATTGTAAAAAAATTGTAGGTGTATTATACTATTATTATCTAATATATACTTAATGCTATATATGTTTTTAATTTCTATAGAAAATGATAGAAATACAACTTTTTTAACAACCCTTTTATATAACTATGTTTTATAGAAGATTTATTTTTGTTAAGTAATTTATAAAATTAACATCACTTTACATAAATTATTTTAAAATATGATTATATAAAAAGTTGTAAACATAATTATACTTATATCATTACTTATATTTCTATAAAATCAAATAAAAGGAGAAAAATAGAAAGGAAAAAACACAAAAGAAATGAAAGCAAAAACTAAAAAGAAATCCAAAAGAAAGGGAGAAATTAAAAGTTGTCCAGAGACAATGATACACCACCAACCACATTACAACCTATTTACCACTCATGTAAATTTTAAATTTTTTTATTTTTATTTTATTTTCTTTTAAGTATTTTTTTAACATCCTTAATCATTAAAAAAAATTTAAAAAAAATATAATTTTATTAATACTCACTTATTTAATCATTAAGTAAAATAAAAAATTAAAAAAAAATCAAATACAAAAAAAATTATAGATAAGTTGTAGTTGAGTAATAATATCATTTTCCCATGTAGGGTCCCATACGCTATAGCTTATCCTACTGAAACCTTGTAAATTCAAAGGAACTTTAGCAATGGTCCTGAAAGACACGTGAATTCAGAATTCTATCGATCCCTCGATAGAGGAGAGTGATTGTCAGTTTCATGAACAAAAAGAACAGCAGCTCCGGGTATTCTGACTCTTCTCTGTTGCTAAACAGTGGCTAGCCATAGATACCGCTAATATGTCTGTTTCCTTGCCCACCCCCGCCTGCACCCTCGTACTCTGCCTGACTTCCACAATTTGCGTATAAACTATAATTATAAAATCAGTGATCCAGTATATGATTTTTTACATTTTTACAATTGGAAGCTATATAAATTTTTAGGCTCATCTGGATTTAGAAAACATTTTATCTGATTTTATTATTATAATTTTTTTAAATTTATACATAAAATATAATAAATAATTTATTATTTTTCAAATTTCAATTCAAAATTTTTAAATCTTAAAATAATAATAAAAATATTTTATTCAACTTTGATCTAAAATGATCTCATCTCATCTCATTATTAATATTTATCAAATTGATTTTTGAATTTCAAAAAGCCCTCAATTATATACTTTTATCAATCTCCTGTTAGAAAACTAATAGGAGACTTGCCATGTGTGATTAGTATTTTATTGGCTGATTTGGTACAATACCAAAGTACCTAGTAGCGAGTTTTTTGAAATTAGATATGAATGTAGTGAAATTTGAAAATTGTGTCCTTGACATATAAAAATGTGAAATATAAGTACTGATTTTGTAATTAACATCTTAAAAGAGTATTAATTAAGATTAAAGTCCAAACAGTCTCAAGTTGGTCATCCAGATTCCAGATCGGATACTCGGGCATACTTGATCAGGAATCGGATTTCAAACTAGTCCGGGTTATAGGTTGGAATATCCTGAGTAAATTTGAGTACTGGGTTTTATCGGCTTTTTTATTTTTATAAAAGCCTAAATTTAGTTAAAAAAAAATTCAAGAAAAACTCATGTTTAAAAAAGCCTAACATTTTTATATAAAAGCTTGTATTTTATTACAAGTTTTTTTTTTTTTTAAATGATGTTGGAAAGTATAATTTTTTATAAATATAAAAGCCTATATTTGATTAAAGATTTTTCAAGAAGTCATGTTGAAAATCATAATACTAATGCATTGAGCATGGTCTGTAATAATAAAAATATATCTAAATGGAAAACTAAATTTATGTAAAAGAAACTAAACCTAGAAAATAATTACATTATTAACTAAATGCATGTAAAAAAAAAAATCAATATTCATCATTTAAAATGCATGCAACATACAATGAAATCCACTACATATTATATTATTTGGTAGTTATACATTACATAACAAAACACAAAATTAGAAGCAACAAAATCATTTCCCTCACTGATAAACCAAAAAATTAATAGCATGGTGTAACGCCCCAATGGAAGGCCCAAAGCACAAGATCTATACTCTAAAAGGACTAACTAATGATACAATTTGAGTTCCATTGAAAGTTTATAAAGAGTAATAACTTCTCATTCTCAAGCAATGTGAAGATTGAATCAGAAGATTAGTGTTGATCCAACACATATCAATACAAGCAAAGCCATGTTAATGCCCAAGTCACTACTAATCGACCCCTAGGAGCAGCTTCAAGTACATTGTAACAAATCGGCTACTAGCTCACGTCATTTAAAAAATTTTCTCAAGGAAAATTTCATCATTTACATCCCACCTTAAATCTTCTCGTTCAGTTCTAGCATTGAATGAACTGACAACAAAAAATCCGTCTTTTATTTCATTCTTCCAATTGCATTTAACACCTACCATTATCTTTATTATATGGGTATCACAATCTCCCCCTCTTAAATTTCCGACATCCCCGTCAAGCCTGTTCGTTGTAGGTGGCACGACTCAAATTTCATATTTCTGGTTGGGATAGACTCTGATACAATTTGTAACACCCAATAAAAGGTCCAAATCATATGATCTATACTCCAAAAAGACTTGTCAATTATACAATTGGAGTCCCATTAGAACCTTATAAAGAGCAATAACTTCTCCTTTTCAAACAATGTGGGATCCCATTCACTACTTATCCTTATCCTTATCATATGAGGTATCACACATGGTCTTTGAAAGTGATGCTTGAAGTGATCATTTCCGTCACTAATAAACCAACAAAAGCCCAAGCATATTGAGTAGATAAATTGCCAATTTTGAGCACCACCCCACCAGCCATTGCAAACAAAACAAAGGGCCAGTTATTCTGCATCAAGCACCATAACGAAATTACACAACAGTTGTAACTAATGTGATGCCATTGAACCAAGACTCATGTCCAACTATGTAGCATCAATCACCTTAAACGATTGAGAACTACTTCAGTTTGAGACACAACACAATTAACATACTTATGGTACATAATTAGAACTTGTTGGGGATAGAAAAAAAAAACTAAATCAAATTGAACTACCTACTGTAGATTAAATTATTTAATAAAGCATGATATCATCCCTAAGCGACAAAAGAGATCTCATCATCCAATTACATTTCATTCAACGTCCTTCAACAGGTTCAAAGGCATTCTCATCTCAGAAGAGCATCTCCTTATTACGTCACAACATTCACACTATGGTGTCTTAGATTGAGTCGATTAGTAAACATGCCAATACATCACATTTCCAGAGTTTACAATTTTTGATTATGTAACCCCCCCTAAGGGAAAAAAACTCCATCTTCCCTCTTTTCACAGATCTGCATCCAAACTCTTTGATAGTTTCCATATATTTAGTAAAGCAATAAAACACAAATATTAATGCACCTATAATTCCTCCAATAATTAGTGTTGTATCTACCCATCTTTTTATTTTAAATCAAACACATTCATTATTCAAGCGGGAGTTCAAACTTTGTTTCCTTTCTTCAACAAAGAATTCAAACTTTTAACTTTTTAGCATCATATCTCTGCAAAAATGTTTAATTATCAGATTTTGTAAACATTGATGTCTAGTTATCTCTACAACTCATCCAAACAAACAAAAAACCATGAGCAAAACATACCCAGATAAACTACTTGGGCAAAGGTGGAACCAAATAAGAAAATAGAATCTTAGAGCTAATATTAAAGAAGATTTCAAGTTTTTCTTTTTCTTTTTGTTTAACAAAAATTGCTTGAACCCTTAAATCTATACATAAGTATAATAAACAAAAAAAATATGAAAATGATTGAGTTTCCATATAAATAGGCTCATATAAAACAGACTACAGATCTGAACTTGAACCAAGAAGAAAAATGCTAGCACTGAAAATCCAAGAAAAAACACTTATTATTATGTTCTTAAAATATGTTTTTTTGTTTGAAAAGCAGATCTCCATAAAGTAATGTAGGAAATTGGTTTTCTAAGACCATCAAAGTCATATACCAGATCTCCACGAGTCAAAAAACAAGCTATAGAATGACGTGCTAGATAATGCATCCAAATCTACAGATCTCCACGAGTCAAAAGCTATAGAATAAGGATGCAACAAATCTGACCTAAACCATAACAGTATCAATCCTAGGGTATCTTATCCTAGCATCCCTTCAAGCCGTTGGTAGTTCATTGTCAGCATTCTAAGGTATCTGACATTAATTGGCGGCCAAAAATTAAAATGTGGGTAAGGATCTAGCCAAACGATGGTCTTTGCTACTCATCGGTGGTGATGATTAGGGTTTCAGCATGAGAGAGAGAGAGAGAGAGAGAGAGAGAGAGAGAGAGAGAGAGAGAGAGAGAGAGAGAGAGTGGTGCCCTCGACCCCCACGTGTGATTGGGTAGGAGTCACAACACCAGGGTGAGGGCCTCTTCAAGTCACATACCCCATCACCACGTGCAAGTGTGTGTGAACATGCAATACTTGTAAAATTAAATATTCATAGCGGAAAAATAAAAGGTTGTTTTAAGCTAAGTACTAGAAAATTTAATGTTTACAACCCAAAAGAAACGAAAATTCTCCATAAAGTTAATACAGTCATCTAGCTGATCAAAATTTAAAATAAAAGCAAATCCATCAACCATAACTAACATATCCCAGTTATCACTCCTCTTGTTGAGTCAGTCCATCATGCTTAAAGCCGTGCTCAAAGCCATCATCTACATATCCCCTGTTTTACACTATGAAACAGAATCGTAGGTGGAAATAGCAAGTGAGATTTCGCAATCTCAATAAGAAAACCACAGTCCACAACCAAGAATTTCAAACACGAGACATACAACAAATAAGGACAGCAATAGTGAGAATAGACCAAAATACCACCTTTTATTTATTTATTTATTGTTTTACACAAAAATCACATTAGTTAAGCCACTCATGCCACTCAGACAACAATCATTTAATTATGGTGTGCACTATGGTCTCCCCTAGGGACTATTCGCACACTCTGGCTCCCTTCATCACACTATAGGTAACGATTGCGCAGTGACTTTGAAATTAGTGATGCCTTGCTCCGTGCCCGGGGTATACGTGACTAGGCATCTTTTAGCTTTTTACCAGCAGAGGGGTCACATAATTGTACCAAGAGTTACAGTCTTGGTAGAGCCTATTGTTGCCTAACGATAGCCCAAGGGATGTCACTTAATTTTATACACTCTCAAGTAAATAGAGGAGTTTCACCAAGATAATACTCTATCTCAGCTTGGGGTTATGATACTCACGTACCTACAAAATAATTTTTTAATTTTTTTTATACAAAAATAGTGTTTTACCAGTTTCACAGCACAACAAAAGAACAGAGCATATTAATAATATTATGCCAAAAAAAAACTCAATAAAAATGAAAATGCATGACATGCAGATATTGGATGGCATGGCATAATACAGACAAAACATACAACGCATCACATAAACATCACAATTACAACTATGCATGATTCTCAATGCTCCACCTGACCCTCAGCCCACATATCCATCACCCACTATGACAATAATTTTCTAACACTTCATAGGGACCCCAGCCACCAATCCAACACAACCAGATGTCATTAAAACACAAGTATTGCAGCATTAGGAATTCGAGGTTGGTTTCAAGTTATACTTACAATAGCAGAAATATAGTTTCTGGATGATCAAACGCGTGTCGTCCAAGAGATCATGCAAATATGTCATTATGAGTGAAATTAATCTATGCATAATTAATATGATGACTAAATGATAAATAATAACATGTAGGGTCACAAGGCTTACAAAGGTGGTGACGACAAAGGTGGCATGGCCGAGGCATGGGTGAACATGGTCATGACAAAGAGATCCACAATTGGGGCAGATTCAGCCGTGACAAGGGTGGAGGAAGAGATTGTCGTGATAAAGGGTGGTAGAGCACGATGGGGTAGTGGCCAAAAGTGGGCCTTAGCTCACGGGTTGGTCAGCTTCGAGGGAAAAGGATGCCGGGAATGGGAAGGGAAAGGCCATGGGGGTGGTTGCTCAACCATTGAAATGCCATAGACAACGATGGCTCATGGGTGGTGCTAGGTTGAAATGCTTCCTAAGGCTACAAGAAGGGAGATCAAAGGCTAGGGAACACAATGGGAACATGAGTGGGAGGAAGAGAAATCATTTGAGGTGTGGCTTGCGGGTGGAGAGTCTCAGCCTATTTATAGGATGAGTTGGAGGGTGGAGGTTGCAGTCATGGCTACGATTGGTGGTGGGGGATGGTGGGGGCTTCAAAATTGTCACACACATGGGCTGTGAAGGATGGTGGGCAGCGGTGGTGCACAACTGCCATGGCCAAAGCATCATGGGTTGACTGACATGGAGAGCTTGGGCTGGACTGGCTCGTGATGATGGCAAGTGGAGGAGGAAGGGCATTGCCTTATGCACACGTGGTGGTGGCTTGATTGTGGAGGTTGGAGGAAACATAGGCCATGGGCAGTAGCTAGGAGAAGAGAAAAATAAAAAAGAAAGAAGGGAGGGGGAGAGGAAAAAAATATGATGGGGTCCTAGGGTTTCTTAACTCCATGGTGCAAAACGACATAGTTTTGCAGATGGGCCCTTCTTTCTAGCAAGGAACCACAAAACAATACAGCCCATAGAAACTTGGGCTTTAGAGAGAGAGAGAGAGAGAGAGAGAGAGAGAGAGTCTTGGGGATGTAAGTTTGTGGGCCAGGCTGACAAAAAACAGCTTGGCCCAGATGAACAACCTATCATAATCCGCAACTACCAAAACTAATCATAATTTGCATCTTTATTAGTGTCTACTACACAACACTAAGAGAGAGAGATTGCTCACCAGTGCACAACAAGAGAAGTAAGAAATAAAAAAATAACTTGGTATATATATATGTAATATGTATGTCAATACATTTATCTGTTACACTCTTTATTTAATCAACTAATGTGTTCTCTTAGGTGTAATAAGTGAATGATCTGCAAGTGAAAAATCAGGACCGTTGATGTTATTAAATGCTGAGCTGCTTGACCAGGTGAGGAGCCTGTGCTTCCATCTGAAAGTTTATAAGCTAAGCCGCTGGATTGCTACACGTGTCATCATCTGTTGTAACATATATATTGATAGCTTACCATGTAAACCCTAATCGAATTGATTCATTTGTAGTGGCTGGGTTTCTTGAGAGGCAGAGGGATAGAGAGAAAAGAGAAGGGGACGATTTAAGGTTTCTAGGGTTTGATCTCTTGGAAAGAAATCTGTGCGATTTCTTTGTGGTTTTCTGAGAGGGCTTGTAACTCTAATGAATTGAGGCTTCTTTTTGCTGTATTGATTATCAATAAAGATCTCTGGATCCATTCCTGGAGTGTATGTAGACCATTAGGGTTGAACCACGTATCTCGGTTTGTTCTTTCCTTGCTTTCCTATTTTATTGTTCATACTTGCTTCTTGTAATTTTCTGGTATATCTGTTCTCGGTTTATCTTGTTGATTTGTACACTATATTAGTTTTGGAAGGTGCTGTATATTAATATTTGGATCTATGTTGGTATACTGCTGGTTTTGTGAACATAGCTGATAATATTGTGACTATTGTGAATCTTGAGCATTCGGTTTTGAGTCAAGAAACAGAAAGACATTTTGTTGTTGTTTTTCAGAATTGGAACTTATATATAGATTTGTTATCAGATTGGATTTCTTTATTAATAAAATCTTGGAAATTTTATAACTATAAAACATAGGTTTTATAACAATTGGTATCTAGAGCCAGGGTCATGGGGACCATGAGGTTTGATATAGAGAAATTCAATGGTGACAATGATTTTGGCCTATGGAGAATCAAGATGAGAGCACTGCTAGTCCAACATGGACTGCAGGATGCTCTCCTAGATGAGAAAGAGAAGGGCTCTTCCTCGAAAGAGGAAGATAAGGGGTCTATCCAGAAGGAAATTCTCCAAAAAGCCCATATTGCCCTAATCCTCTCTCTTGGGGATAAAGTCCTGAGAGAGGTGGCTAGTTAGGACACGACTGCAGACATTTGGCTAAAACTAGAAAACCTATATATGACAAAGTCTTTAGCAAATAGATTACACAAGAAAACAAAACTGTATACCTTCAAGATGACCCCTGGGACTCCAATTGGGCAGCACTTAGATGAGTTCAACAAAATCATATTAGACTTAGCTAATAGAGACATTAAGGTGGAGGATGAGGATCAGGCCATCCTCTTGATGAGTTCTTTGGACTCATCATACCTAAGCCTTAAAAAAACCATGATATATGGTAGGGACTCTTTGACACTTGATGAAGTACAATCTGTACTTCATACTAGGGAACTTCAAAGTAGGGGAGATACCAAACAGAATCATGGAGAAGGCTTGTCTGTCAGGAGCAGAATAGAAAAGAGAGAGAAGAAGGGCAAGAATGAAAATAAGAGATATAAGTCTAAGTCAAAGGGGAAACAATTCAAATGTTTCCACTGTCACAATGAAGGGCATTTTAAGAAAGATTGCCTTGATAGGAAAAATAATCCTGGGAATAAAACCAAAGAGGCAGGGGATGCCTCTGTGGTTTTAGAAGGGTATGAGAGTGCTGAAGTACTCACAGTGAGTGAGGTTGATTCAAAAACAGAGTAGGTAATGGACTCTGGTTGCTCTTTTCATATGGGTCCAATAAGGGAGTGGTTTGAGACATTCTCTGAACAAGAAGGGGGACATGTAATTCTAGGTAACAATAAGGCCTAAAAAGTCATGGGTATAGGGTCAGTTAGACTTAAAATTCATGATGGAATTTAAAAGGTCTTGAGTGAGGTCAGATTTATACCTAAATTAAAGAGAAATCTAATTTCACTTGGTATGCTTGACTTGGCAGGCTATACTTTCAAATCTGAGGTAGGGTTACTTAGAGTTACCAAAGATTCCCTAGTTATAATGAAAGGAGAAATCAAAATGGTTTATATACACTACTTGGGAAAACAATAGTTGGGGAAGCATCCCCAATTCAAAACATAGTAGAGAACAAAGCTGTACTTTGGCATTGGAGGCTTGGGCACGTAAGTCAAGGGGGGCTTTTAGAACTACAAAAACAAGGGCTGCTGAGTGATCAAAACCTAGGAAGCTTACCTTTCTGTGAAGATTGTATCTATGGAAAGGCAAAAAGGGTTAGTTTTAAGTCAGCAACCCACAACACTAAGCAAACCCTAGATTATTTTCATTCTGATCTATGGGGACCAGCAAGAGTAAATTCACATGGTGGAGGGAGCTATTTTCTCTCTTTAGTGGATGACTACTCTAGGAAGGTTTGGATTTATATCCTTAAAAACAAGAGTGACACCTTTGAAAAGTTCAAGGAGTGGAAGACCCTTGTGGAGAACCAAGTAGGTAGAAAACTCAAGATCTTAAGGATTGACAATGGTCTAGAGTTTCTCTCAAATGAGTTTAACATGTATTGTCAAAAGGAATGAATTATTAGGCATAAGACAGTGAGGGAAACCCCACAACAGAATGGCTTAGCTAAAAGAATGAATAGAACCATCTTAGAAAGGGTAAGGTGCATGTTGTCAAACTCAGGGCTACCCAAAACATTTTGGGCAGAAGCTGCCACTACTGCTGTACATCTTATTAATAAATGTCCTCCATCTTCCATAGGATTTAAAACTCCTCATGAGTTATGGTTTGGAAAACCTCCAAAGTATGATTACCTAAGAGTTTTTTGGGTGTGTTGCTTATGCACATTAAAAAACTGACAAGTTGGAACCTAGGGCACTTAAGTGCATCTTTATAGTGTATCCTGATTGAGCTGAAATATTGCATATTTTAGCTATTTAAAATCAATGTATTTTAAATTCATCATGACATTATTATTGGTTTTAAATGGAAAAATGATTAATAAGGATAAATCAAAGTTGTGATTTTAATTGATTAAAAGCATGAATTTCTGCTTGAATTCTACCAACTATTGATTACTGTGCATTCTAGTCCATAATTTTTCTTGCTTTCCATTATCATTTGTGTTTGTACCATTGTTTTTCTTGTTCTTCATGTTCATAAAGTTTCTTGAGCTATCTTTCCATCTTTTGGGTTCAATCCATGAACCTCAAAAGATAGAAGCACTTCTTGCCATCTTTGAATGGAAGTTGCTCAAGCTAATTTTTCATTTGTGTTATTTTGTTGTTAAGTGTTTTTTTTTAATCTCCATCTCCATTTTTCGTGCATACCATGGTTCATTATGTTCATGCCTTGTTCATACTTTGTCTTGAGCTTTCCCACCATTCAAACACTCCCAACTCCATCTAACCTCATACACGACCACACCAATCACCCCACATCATGCTCACTTAAACCATGACACACCATTGCCCTCCAACAAGCCACCAAACTTCCAAATCCCAGCCCCCACTTGCCGTCCAACCCATCCCTCATTTCCCTCAAAACTCACGGATCCCCTTTTCACACTCAAATAAATCCACCAACTCATTTCCAAACCACCTAAATTATACATTAATTGGGCGGCTGCTTGTTTGGCTTAACTTACATCGGTTGGTGCAGCTAAATTAAGGTGAGGAACATGTGATGGATTGGAAGAAGAAGGCTGCTGCTGTCCACCAACTGCTGTCCACCAACTGCTGTCCACCGAAATGAAGGAAGAAGTCATCAAAGGCTGCTGCTGTCCACCGAAATTATATGAAGAAGAAGGCTGCTGCTCTCCACCAAATTTAACATTGAAAAAGTCATAAAAGGCTGCTTCCTTTCCATTGAATTGGACAAGAGCCGAATGAAGGAAGATAGAAAGAGAACATGTGATGGATTGGAAGAGAAGTCGGCTGTTGTTGAAGTGTTAAGACATGCTTGAGTTTTCAACCAAGTGTGAATTGAAGATGGATTTCGGCTGAAATGAAATTGATTGGAGGAAGGGCAGCACCAACTTGAGGCAACCATCTAAAGATATATATACATATATATACATATATATATATATATATATATATATATGTGAGAGTGGCTGGACGACAGAATTGAAAAACAAATTGAAGAGAAGAGATAAGAGAAGTCGGTTGGAATTATTCTTAAAGTAAAGTGTGTTGTGCTGAAACTGAAAAATAAAAAGGAAGAAAGTAAAGTCGGTGCATGAAAGAAAAGAAAAGACATTGAGGTGTGAAAAACGTGTTGGTGAGGGAGTAGGTGTTTGGTTTGAATTAAGAAACCAATTGAATAAGATGAGAGAGGAGAAATGCAAGAGGTGGCCGAAATTAAGTGTGAATGCAAGATTGAAGTGTGAAACCAATTAAGTGTGAATGCAAGAGGTGGCCGAAATAAGGTGTGAATGCAAGATTGAAGTGTGAAACCAATTGAATGTGAGATGCAACTAGCCAAGATGTTCGGCTATAAAAGGATGCAGTCCGAACTCAACAAAGAGAACAAAAAACTTAGACAACTACAACTTACAACACAACTACAACTTACATTTTACAATTTTCTGCTTTTGTTATTTCTTTGTTATGTTCTTGAAAGAGTTGGCTCTTTCTTGTATTCGGATTTTTGTTTTTCCTTTTGGCTTCAAAGCTTGGTTGTTTTAGCATTTTTATTAAGTGTATTAAGATTTGTTCTAGAATTTTATTTCATTAAGAGTAATACCTTAATATTAAGTGTGCTAGTTTGTTTCATTACTATTTTATTTCATGCAACAAAAAGAAATTGTTTTAGAAGTTTTAATCAAATTGCTAGTTTGTTTCATGAAACAAAAAGAATTGTTTTAGAAGTTCTCATTAATTGTGTTACCTTAATTTATTGCAAGAAAGGTTTGGTTTTAAGCTTTTGAATTTGTTTTTGATTTTTCTGAACATCATACGTGGGGAGTAGAGGAATTGTTCTAGAGTTATTATTAAAGGTTTAGAGATTAATTTTCAAGAGTGATACGTCAGAAGTTGTTTCCTTTTTGTTTTGAATTTCAATTGAATAGTGAAAGGAAGTTTTCGTTTAGACTTTTCGTTCTCTATTTTTATTTAACTTCAGTTTAAAGTTTATAGAATACTTTTGAGATATTTTTTACTTAGAAGTTTGGTTAATTTATTTTCTGTTTACTTATTTCGTGTTATTTATTTTTCTCACTTCCTTAAGTTTTCATTTAATAGTGATTACAATTGTTATGTGTTATTTTGAGAATTTGTGATTTAATTACAAAGATGAATTCTAGAATCTTGGTTTTGGGCATTTTCAATTTTCAGTTTATGTTTTGTCAATTACTTTCTAATTTAGTTTAATTCTTAATTTAGTTTTATTAATTTCTGAGTTTAATTTATTAGTCCTTATATTCCAATCCAACAATCAAAATCTAAAACATGAATCTAGTCCATGACTAGTACCATTTTCCATCCATTGCACATACCATCATTTTATTTTCTCTTTGTGAAGTTTTTCACATTTTTTTCAACGAGTTTAATTTTAAGCAACTTTCCCTGAGGGGACGATCTAGGAATTTATTCCTAATTATTACACGACATCCTCCTGTACTTGGGATGGCATTAGTGCTACTTATTTTTGAGTAAGTCATATCCTGAAGGTGTTAAGGGTTACAAGCTGTGGGTAGATGGGCCAGGAAGATACAATAGCATAGTGAGCAGGGATGTGACTTTCAATGAGTCACAAATGGCTCGGGTACAGGGAGAAAAGGTAGACCAAGAAACTGTTAAGTCCCCAAGAGGAGCTCAGATTGAGGTGGAGCAAGTAAAAGCCCAATCTGAACCTAAAATTGGGGAAAGTAGCTACCCTGAGGAAGAGTACTCAGGGGACACGGATCAAGGTGGAACTAACTTCTATAACTTAGTAAGAGAAAGGCAAAAGAGAGTCATTAAACCTCCTATAAGGTATGGTCAAGTTGATTTAACTATGTATGCCTTAACAATAGCTAATGAGGTAGTTTATTAGGAACCTAAAACTTATAAAGAGGCAATGGCTAGCAAGGATTCCACCAAATGGATTCTTGCTATGCATGAGGAAATGGAATCTCTAAATAAAAATAAAACCTGGGTTTTAGTGCCTAAACCTAGAAGTATTAAGCTTGTTGGATCCAAGTGGATCTATAAGAAAAAGGAAAGCATGCCAGGGGTAGAAGGGACCAGGTATAAGGCTAGACTTGTAGTCAAAGGGTTTACACAAAGGGAAGGAATTGATTTCAATGAAATCTTCTCCCCCGTGGTTAAACACAGCTCCATTAGGCTACTGCTAGCTTATACAGCTTTTGAAAACTCACATCTAAAACAGTTAGATGTTAAAACTGCTTTTCTGCATGGAAAACTTGAAGAAAAAATTTATACGCAGTCTCCTGAAGGTTTTACCAAAGAAATTAAAAATAATCAAGTGTGTCTTCTTAAAAAATCTTTTTATGGTCTCAAACAATCACCTAGGTAGTGGTATAAGAGGTTTGATACACACATGATTAATAATGATTTTAAAAGAAGCTGCTATGATAGTTGTGTCTATTACAAGGAAGAAAAAGGAATATTTGTTTATCTCCTATTGTATGTTGATGGCATGTTGGTAGCTTGTAAGGACATTGTTTTAATTGATCAAGTTAAAAGCATGCTAAAATCAGAATTTGAAATGAAGGAATTGGGCCCTGCTAAAAAGATTTTAGGAATGGAAATTGAAAGAGATAGGAATGCTGGAATGCTATACTTATCTTAGACAAATTACATCTCTAAAATTCTCAATAGATTTGGATGGAACATGTCAAGCATGAAGCTACACCCTTAGGACAGCATTTCAAATTGTCTATAGATCAAGCTCCTAAACAGACTCTGATATTAGTTTTATGCAACAAATCCCTTATGCTAGCATGGTGGGAAGTATAATGTATGCAATGGTTTGTTCTAGGCCTGATCTAACCTATGCAGTGAGTGTAGTTAGTAGATTTATGGGGAACCCAGGAAAACCCCATTGGCAGGCCATTAAATGGGTATTAAGATACCTGGCTGGTACTACTAACTTGGGTCTCACTTTTGGGAACAATGTGAAAGAGGGTTGTGAATTGGCTGGCTTTGTAGACTCTGATTTTGCTGGGAGCATAGATACTAGGAAGTCATTAACTGGTATGTATTCATTGCTTTTGGGGGGGGCTATTAGCTGGAAATCACACCTACAATCTGTGGTGGCATTGTCCACCACAGAAGCCGAGTATATAGCATTGACAGAAGCTATTAAAGAGGCCATATGGTTAAAAGGGATTGCAAGTGAATTAAATATTTTCAGTGGTAACATCATAGTGCATTGTGATAATCAAAGCACACTTCACTTAGCTAAAAATCAAGTTTTTCATTAGAGGTCTAAACACATTGATATACGGCTTCACTTTGTAAGAGATGTTACAGAATCTAAAGTAGTAGGTGTGGAAAAGGTCTCAACTGAGGATAACCCCTCATATATGATGACCAAGTCCGTCCCGTGGTCCAAGTTCAGACACTGTCTGAACTTAGTTGGTATGGAGTCAAGGGTCAGTCCTCATTAGGGGGACAGTGCAGGAATGAGCCAATGATGAGGGTCATATATATATATATGCTTATAAACACAAGGCAAATAAATGTTTTGCCAAGGTGGAGATTTGTAATATGTATGTCAATACATTTATCTGTTACGCTCTTTATTTAATCAACTAATGTGTTCTCTTATATGTGTAATAAGTGAATGATGTGCAAGTGAAAAATCAGGACTGTTGATGTTATTAAATGCTGAGCTGCTTGACCACGTGAGGAGCCCGTGCTTCCATCTGAAAGTTTATAAGCTGAGCTGCTGGATTGCTACACGTGTCATCATCTGTTGCAACATATATATTGATAGCTTACCGTGTAAACCCAAATCGAATTGATTCATTTGTAGCGGCTGGGTTTCTTGAGAGGCAGAGGGATAGAGAGAAAGAGAAGGGGGCGATTTAGGGTTTCTAGGGTTTGATCTCTTGGAAAAAAATCTGTGCGATTTCTTTGTGGTTTTTTGAGAGGGCTTGTAACTCTAATGAACTGAGGCTTCTCTGTGTTGTATTGATTATCAATAAAGATCTCTGAGGCCATTCCTGCGTGGATGTAGACTATTAGGGTCGAACCACGTATCTTGATGTGTTCTTTCCTTGCTTTCCTATTTTTTTGTTCATACTTGCTTCTTGCAATTTTCTGGTATATCTATTCTCGGTTTATCTTGTTGATTCGTGCACTATATTAGTTCTAGAAGGTGCTGTATATTAAATTTGTTGGTATACTACTGGTTTTGTGAACGTAGCTGATAATATTGTGACTGTTGTGAATCTTGAGCATTCGGTTTAATTTGTGTCAAGAAACAAAAAGACATTTTGTTGTTGTTTTTCAAAACTGAAACTTATATATAGATTTGTTATCAGATTGGATTTCTTTACTAATAAAATCTTGGAAATTTTATAACTATAAGACATAGGTTTTATAACAATATATATATTTATTTTTCTATCTCTATCTAATTAGAGAAACAATGGTATTTACCATAGTGTAGAAAGTCCTGAGATCATCACCGCCTATATCAACCTTAGGTGGGCTGATAACATGAGATGGACCACTCAAAAGGCGTCAAAACTATCTCCTATAACACGTCCAACTGCTGGAGGGTCCGTCTTCTCGAGCATGATTGAAAAAATCCAACCCTATACAGAAGTATTTCAGTGCATGCAGGTATCTAGTATCTACCCTTAACTTTTGTACCATTTATCAATAGGTTCTAAGGTTTTTGCTTTATGCTTTTTTATTAATTCCTGCAACACCAGATCAGATGCTAGCCAATGGAAATCAAAAGACACCCTCATCGGTCCCCTTTCCAAAGTGGACCAAACTTTTATCTTCTTTGTGATCAATTTATTCCTGAATTCATATATAGGTCCCCATCATCCTTTGTTCGTCGTATACCGTTTTCATTAGTTTTTATATAATGAAAGCTAAAAAAAATAAATAGAAGGAGAAATATATATATATATATATATATATAGGGAATAATTTGATAGTATATTTTGTCGTCTAAATTCAATTATTTTGTCGTTTTTGTTAGATTTCCACTTATTACAAGCTTTTAATATATTGGAATTAGTGTGAATTCATTATAAAATGATAAATGCTGATCGGAGCTGGAATAAAGTTTTGAGATTAATTTGACAAGATTCAAGTTTACTAGGCCGGGCGTGGTGAATTCCAAGCTTTTGTGGGTGAAACCTTCTAGCGTCTATAGCGGAAAATAACGAGTGAGATGCACACGGAAGGATTTGAGAATACATAAATTTCGAGTTAGAATAAAAAAGAAGTTATGGTATTTTAGATCCAAACGTGCACACCTTACATCCATGCCTTGTGTACGTTTAAGATGGCATCCACAACATTCCCAACATGTTTTGCATCCAAACATGTAATGTAATGCTCCCAAACTCGGTTTGAGATTTGACGGAAGTTGAAGTGTCAAGACATGTAACATAAAGTTACACACCTTTGTTTATGATAGTTAAGAGTACAATATACTTAGCATGCTTATAACAATATACAGTAATTGCAACATAAATTTTTTTTTGAGCAATACACAATGTACTAGAATAGTAATTCCAAGAGTTTGTATTGTCATAAACAGGGGTGTATAACTTTATGTTAAATGTCCCGACGCTTCAAGTATAACTCTTTTAGGAGTCTGAAGGAAAAGATATGGAAGAGAATCAATAGCTGGAAAACAAAATTCCTATTTACAGCAAGAAAGGAAGTATTGATAAAACGCGTCTTATAGGCTATTCCAGCATATGTCATGAGTGTCTTCAAGTTACCAACTGCTGCTAAAAAGAATAGTAATTCCAAAACATACACATTTTTCCCTTAATATTCACACAACCAAAAGTCATAACATTTGTCCAACTTGTCTGTAAACAAGGAAACTTAGTATTGGAGACAAAACTCCAAGGTTACAAAAAACATAAAACTAATCTAGATAGCAAGCTACTCACGCAACTTAGCTATTGGACCCAAAATATAATCCAAAAGTTGGAAAATCAACTCCATGAGCTGGACGAGGTTAAAAGTTGGAAAATCAACTCCATGAGCTAGTCTCGCTTATTTAACCTCGTCCAGCTGGTCACGTGCTTATGAAAAAAAATATAACTTAGAAATATAAAAACTTGACATGAACATGGCATGCTTGCTTTCTTAGACATAAAACATTCATTCTTGTTCTTGCTTGTTACATAAATGTCTTATCTCATGGGGTTACCATGATATCTTAACTTGTGGGGTTTCCACGATATCTCAACTTATGGGGCTACATGATATTTTGATCTTGTCTCATGGGATTACCATGATAACTTAAACTTTTCTCATGTGATACCTTATCAATCCATGCTTGACTCAAAGAAAGATTTTATGACATGACAATCGTAACATGTGGGAACCATTTATGACTTATGCTTGTAATGACATGGCATGGCAAGGACATATAAAATAAATAGGCCTAAAATAGAACATGGATATATTGCTTGATTCTTACCACTTTTACATACCTAAAAATACTGTAAGGAAGTTAGAAGCTCATTTATAAGATGTTGTGTGAACGTAAGCATAGAGTAAAAGAGCGTAAGCTAAAATGAGAGACGTTCTAGAGTTAGATTATCTCATTTAATCATCATAAAAACAAAATTTGGGCCAAATTTGCAAAGTTACCCCTTAGCTTTTGGAAAATTACAAATTTGCCTCTAAACTTAGGGAAATTGTAAACGGACTCTAAAACATACCAAAATTTACATTCTTCATAGACATTACATCCTAAATCCAAATATGAAAATGCTTCTTGGCCGATTCACTTATAGGCTAAAAACATGATTTTATTTGCTACTTGGCCATTGTTATAACACATTTGCATGCTTAACCTGAAATTACTAACTCACAAAAATCAATCCCATCCTTAGTTCTAAAATCAGGTCCAGACACACATTAAAGAAAACCATAAACTTAATACTTCAAGGAAACATTCAAAACATCAAGATTAGGTCAAACCAAACCTAATCTTCGCGTTCTTCAAAAATCAAAAAACACCATATTTGAGCTATGGAAAATGTTCATCAATCAAACATTAAAACAAAAATAGGCCTGCTTTTAACTTGAATTATAGTGACTATGTGACTCCCCCAGATTTTGCTTGGGATTGGACAAATGCTAAAGTATCGAGATATGCAACACAAGGTAACCTGCCTCCGCTCATGACAATTAAAGATCCAATGCACTTAGCATGTATCTGGGCCAAATGAGATATATTCCAAAACATCTTCGAAAAATAAACATAAATATAAAGTGATAGATATTCACAATTACAACATAAGTGTAGTAACCTGCCCCTTCCTCTCTCTGATGGTCACGAGTCTTGTTCTATTTGCCAAATCTCGATGGCATATTTTTAAAGATATCAAGTGATTTCTAAAGTAAGCCTAGTGTTTTAAAGCTCTCGAATATTTTAAATGGCTTAGAAATATTTATACGAGATATTTTCAATGTTATCGGACCAAGTCTGATTTTAAGTAAAACAATTGTAAGATTTTTGAAGAGCTCCAAAAATATTATAATTGTAGAAAATCATTTTAGTTATTTAAAAATATTATGAAATTTGAATTATGTTGAAAACTCTAAATTAATTAAATGGTTTTATTCTCTTAAAAGTAGTTAGCAAACCTTCATCATTTAATTAATGATGAAAGATTATATTTTATAAGCTAATGTTTAGTTTAAATTATATTATATCTTAATTCCTCTCAGTGTTTTCAATTAAGTCAAAGTTTACGCATTTTCAAATCAATATTTAAAGCCCACCGTTAGATCGTTTTGAAGACCTCAATACGAAGGGTTGGGATTAAATACCCAAGCCTCTAGCTTTTTCCCCCTCACTTTCACTTTTTCCCTCAAATACCCAACCGCCACCACCTCCCAGCAGCTTCTAGCAACCCCAGCCACCATCAGCAGCCCCCCCAATGCATAGCTCCCTCTCTTCCCAAAATGGATATCGCACGCAGGCCTGTACATGGGTTCTATGCTGCCGTATGCTAGCTCAGCCACCACCACCAAGCACCACGACCTCCTAGCAACCTCCACTGTCAAACCGAGCCCACAACAACCCCTCTTCCCTCCCTCCCTCTGCCATCGCATGCACGTAACCCTTTTGCACGCACGAGTTTCTCCCAATAGCTGCTGTACAATGCCTTCCATGCCACAACACCCCACCATTAGCCTTTTCCCTCACCGACAACCTCCCTTAGCCATCCTGATGCCTAGTAGAAGTCCCTAACCCCTCACACGATCCCCCACTCTCCCATGGCCTCTCTCTACCACTCAAGCCAGCTTTGCCATCATAGGCTGCCGTACCACCTCCCAGATGCCTCCACCTGCCTCCCAATACCTCTTTTAGCCCCTCCATGCCCTACCATAGCCAACCAAGCTCCCCTTCCATTTCCCTTGTTTGAGACCCATGGCCCAAGCTTTTCCATGAGTCAACGTGCCTTCACCATGTGCCACCTCGGTACCACCACGAGGCCACCTCCCTAGGACCATAACCCAATCCTCCTTCACACAGATTCGCACCTGTAGCCACTTCTAAATGCCCAAAATAGCCACTGTACGCTGTTTAGCCGCCACTACGACCCTTTCGATGCCATTGGCCATGTCGGTCAGGGAGCAATGCACGAGTGAACCTCGATGATGGTATAACCCTCTCTCCCTTTCCTTGTTATTTATGTGAGGTTGGTTGGATTGTGGATTGTGCTGTGTTGTGGAGTTCGCTATGTAGTGTGGTGATCTGAAGTGTGATTATGTACGTGAAGTCGAACAGAATAGTGATTATCTTACAGGCTAGTCCAACAGATGATTCGCAGGAGAAAAATCGCCCAGAACCAGAGAGAAAAGTCTCTAGGGTTTAACTGAATATTATTAAATCAAGCAATAATGAAAATCAGTCTACAAGCCGGATTGTTATAGCCAAAAATCGTGTTTATCCGAATTTTGCCAAAAATAGCAAAATCTCGGAAATCACTTCAAATTGAAATTCGAAATAAAACAAGCAATCTATAAAAAATCCAGACCAAATCGGGTTTAAAACGACTTCCTAATTGACAAGAGAAATATTACCTCATAAATAAAAAATAACTAAAACTAGTGATTCAGAGGGAAAAACAGTAGAATTTGAGGTCGAAAAAAAGGCACATGGAGCCATGGCCAATGTGGACAGCATGTGCGCTGAAAAGAGCTTTCCGAATTAGGGTCTTATGTGCGATTCCGACACCCGTAGCCAAAGTTAGGCTAAAAGACTGAAATGCACTCAAAACGGTCCCAATGAGGAACATATCACAATCAATTCCCGCTTTTGCGCTGATCTGCCAACTCATGGTATCTCAGCACCATCAAGGTGCAATCTGACAGCTCAGCATCATCTGTCTCGGATCCCCCTGCATCAGTCGGCTCGGGTTGGAAAGAACTCATCCTCGAGTTCAAAGTAGTGTCATCAGAATCTACAAAACAAGGACTTAGGTGCTTCACATTAAAGACATCAGAAGTCTTCAAGTGACTGGGAAGGCGCAACCTGTAAGCATTATCATTGATCTTCTGTGCGACCTCACAAGGTCCAATCTTCCGATCCTTAAGCTTATTATACTCGCCAACAAGAAAATGATCACAAGTTAATACAGCCCAAACAAAACCACCAACATCAAAAAGTACCTGACAACGATGACTGTCAACCCGAGTCTTGTACTTGGTATTGCTCTCATGAATGGTCTGTTTCACTTGCTCATGGATACCCCGAAGATGCTCTGCCATCTCATCTGCTTTAGGGCTGAAACATCCTATACGTGGAATAGGGGCTAAGTCCAGAACCCTGGATGGGTTCTGACCATAGACAATCTCAAATGGGCTTAAGCCTGTGGTTCTGTTTTTCGATCTGTTGTAGGCAAATTCTGCTTGAGGCAATGCCAAATTCCACTGCTTCAGCTTAGTTCTTGCCAAACATCTCAAAAGGTTGCCCAAACTCCTGTTCACCACCTCGGTCTGGCCATCCGTTTGGGGGTGGTAGGCGCTACTAAAATTCAACTGTGTTCCCAGTTTCGCCCACAGGCTCTTCCAGAAATGACTGATGAACTTGGTATCATGATCTGAAGTGATGGATCGAGGAACACCATGTAAACGCACAATCTCCCTGAAATAAAGATGGGCAATCCAGACAGCATCCATACTCTTCCTACAAGCTACAAAATGGGCCATCTTGGAAAACCTGTCAGCCACAACAAAGATAGAATCCGAGGCCCTTTGGGTGCGGGGTAAGCCCAATACAAAATCCATGCTGACATTGAACCAAGGAGCTTCAGGAATAGGTAAGGGAGTGTACAAACCCGCATTGGTGAGGACTCCCTTAGACTGCTGGCAGACATAACAACTGTCCACATAATGGGCCACATCACTAGTCAACTTGGAACAATAAAAGTCAGAAGAGATAAGGGCCAAGGTCTTATCTCGGCCAAAGTGTCCCTCATTATGAAGCTCACTTATAATTTGCTGCCTCAATGAACAGTCTGGAATGCACAATTGTAATCTATGAAACAGATACCCATTATGCAAAACAAAAGCATGACGGTGACCATCAGTTACCTCCTGAAATATCCTTCCAAAGGAAGGATCAGCTGCATACATATCTGCGAACGTCTCAAAGCCTACAACTTTGGTACTCATGGTGTTGAGGAGTAAGGTACAACGGCTCAGGGCATCTGTGATGCAGTTTAGACTCCCTGCTTGGTGCCTCAGCGTAAAGGTGAACTCTTGCAAGTATGCCACCCACTTGGCATGCCGTCTACTCAGCTTGTGTTGGCCATTGATGTACTTCAGGGCCTCATGATCGGTAAACAGAATAAACTCCTTCTGTACTAGGTAGTGACGCCAATGCTTTAGGGACTGAACTATGACATAGAACTCTAGGTCATAAGTGGAATAATTTTTCTTTGATCCCGATAACTTCTCGCTGAAAAAATCAACCGGACGACCTGCCTGACTTAGAACACCACCAATACCAATGCCAGATGCATCGCAATTTACCTCGAACACTTTGTTAAAATCAGGGAATGCCAAAATTGGAGCCTTGGTCATCTTCTGCTTGACTAGTTGAAAACTGACATCTGCCTCCTCAAACCACTAGAAATCATGCCCTTTGAGGCACTCTGTGATAGGGGCAATTAGAGTGCTGAAATTTCTAATGAACCAGCGGTAGAAAGATGCCAATCCATGGAAACTTCGGATGTCATGGAAGTCTGGGCCACTCCAAGACTGCATTTATCTTTGACTGATCTGCATGAACACCATCAGTAGACACAACAAAACCAAGAAAAGTCACAGAAGTAGTCAAGAAAGAACCTTCTTCTTATTGACAAACAAGCGCTCCGTTTTAAGCATCTCAAAAACAGCACGGAGGTGATCGAAGTGTGAAGTCCATGTCGGACTATAAATGAGGATATCATCGAAGTAAACTACAATGAATTTCACCATAAAAGGCCGCAAGACCTGATGCATAAATCTCATGAACGTGCTGGGCGCATTGGATAGCCCAAAAGGCATGACCATTCACTCATACAACCCTTGTGGCGTCTTAAACGCCGTCTTCCACTCATCTCCAGGCCTTATTCTAATCTGGTGGTATCTGCTTTTAAGGTCAATTTTTGAGAAGACCTTAGAACCGGATAGCTGATCCAACATATCATCCAGACGGGGAATTGGAAACCGGTACTTCACTGTAATTCTGTTGATCGCTCGGCTGTCAACACATACGCCAAGAACCATCTTTCTTTGGCACTAGCAGGGCAGGGACTGCACATGGGCTCATACTCTCTCGGATATAGCCCCTCTCCAATAACTCTACCACCTGTCGCTGCAACTCTTTAGCCTCCTTGGGACTGAGGTGATATGCTGGTCGATTTGGAAAATTTGACTCGGGAACAAGGTCAATTTGATGCTGAATATCCCTCATAGGTGGTAGCCTAGGAGGAAGATCCTCTGGCATCAAGTCAGAAAATTCTATTAGCAGTCACTGCACCTCTATTGGTAAATCTGTATCCATGTCTACTGCACTATTCTCGCAAGGTAGTAAAGCATAGACTACGCCTCCATGCTCAATCTCATCTAAAAGCCTCGACATAGAAAGCAGGTTAGTATTATTGGCTACCGGGGTAGGAGTGAGTCCTTCCCACCGGGGCGCTAACACAATCGTTTTTCCCTTGACGTTAAGGGAATACGTATTCTTCCATCCATCATGAATGACACTGTGATCATACTGCCAAGGTCGACCCAACAATACATGACACGCATCCATAGACACAACATCACACCAGGCATTATCGAAATATTTTCTACCAATTGAAAAAGACATGAGGCATCGCCTATCAAGTGTTACCTCACTTCCTTTATTTAGCCATGACAACTTGTATGGCTTAGGATGACGGTTCGTCTTCAACTGCAATTTCTGGACAACCTCCTCGGACACTACATTCTCACAATTGCCGCTATCAATGATCATTTTGCAGACTTTATTTGCAACTGTGCAGGTCGTGTGAAAAATATTGGTTCTCAACCAATCGTCCCCTGAATTGCCCTTGGGAGTCAGTAGACTCTTGCAAACAACTAGAGTCTCATGACCATCTCCATACAGCACATCATCAGTCTCATCATCATCATACACGGGCTCGCCAATCCTTAGTCTTGTCTACCACATTTTCCTCAATCAACAAATTTTTGCCCTTTTGATTAGCTGGCTTCCTGCAATCAGTCGCCCTATGCCCCTGTTCACCACAACAAAAACATCTAATAGTAGGGTTAGAATTACCTTGCGGTGGCTGCTAGACAGGATGGGAATCTTGAGGGCGAACTGGCCGACTGTTTTGATCGCTCCTAATCACTGGTCTCCTGTTTTGCTATTTTTCAACAGCAAGTGCACGCTGGTAGGCCTCTGAAACATTCCATAATGAATGAAGGCTGAGGACATCTTGCAAGGGCTGGCACAACCCCCCAAATACCGCGAACCATCTGCTCCTCCGTCTCAGATAAATCTTTTCGGGTGACCAATTGGTAAAACTCCTCCATGTAATCATCGACTGATCGCGCGCCCTGCCTCAACGCATGAAGTCACTGAAACAAGGTTTGCGTGTAGCCGAAGGGAAGGAAGTGACCCTTCATCTTCTTCTTCATCTTCTCCCAATCAGTGATCTTGGTCTTGCCCTGCCTGTCTCGTGAAAGTCGCAACTGCTCCCACCACACAAATGCTCTGCCCTTGAGTTTGATGGCGATTAGTTTCACCTTCACACAATCGGGGACTTCCTTATAATAAAAAATATGCTCCACTTCGTTAATCCAATCCACGAATCTCTCGGCCTGTAACGTACCAGAAAACTCGGGTAGATCAACTCGAAAATCGAGGTCTCCATGACGCTCCTCCCGACCACGGTGCTCTCGGAATAGAGCACGATTGTGATATGGATTTTCGAAAGTGGAATTAGAATCGTGATCAAAGGCCTAACGATCCTCGAAGTCCTGCGCTGCCAGGCGCTGGGTTAATTCTGCGACTTGCCTCTGCAAATCCTCAATCATCGCATCCTGAACGCTATGATCACAGTGTTGGACTTCCTCATTCGAAACCTACCCATGATGACCACGACCACGACCACCAGCCATTGAAACTGGTGAAATTTCCCAGGAAGATGTTGAAGCTCTGATGCCAACTGAAGCGGAACAGAATAGCGATGATCCTACAGGCTAGTCCAACAGATGATTTATAGGAGAAAAATAGCCCAACACCAGAGAGAAAAGTCTCTAGGGCTTAACTGAATATTATCAAATCAAGCAATAATGAAAATCAGTCCACAAGCCCGACTGTTACAGCCAAAAATTGTGTTTATCCGAATTTTGCCAAGAATAGCAAAATCTCAGAAATTACTCCAAATTGAAATTCAAATACAATAAGCAATTTGTAAAAAATCTGGCCCAAATCGTGTTTAAAATGACTTCCTAACTGACAAACGAAATATTACCCCATAAATAGAAAAAAATAACTAAAACTAGTGATTCAGAGGGGAAAATAGCAGAATTTGAGGTAAAAAAAAAGGCACATGGAGCCATGCCCAATGTGCACAACATGCGCGCCGAAAAGAGCTTTCCGAATTGGGATCCTATGTGCGATTCCGACACCTGTAGCCAAAGTTATGGCCAAAAGACTGAAACGCACTCAAAACGGCCCCAATGAGGAACATATCACAATCAATTCCCGCTTTTGCGCTGATCTACAACCTCATGGTATCTCAACACCATCAAGGTGCAATCTGACAGCTTAGTATCATCTGTCTCGGATCCCCCTGCATCAGTTGGCCCGGGTTGGAAAGAACTCGTCCTCAAGTTCAGAGTAGTGTCATCAGAATCCACAAAACAAGGACTTAGGTGCTTCACATTAAAGACATCATAAGTCTTCAAGTGACTGGGAAGGCGCAACCTGTAAGCATTATCATTGATCTTCTACACGACCTCACAAGGTCCAATCTTTCGATCCTTAAGCTTATCATACTCACCGATAGGAAAAAAATCATGAGTTAATACAGCCCAAACAAAATCACCAACATCAAAAAGTATCTGACGACGATGATTGTCAACCTGAGTCTTGTACTTGGTATTGCTCTCATGAATGATCTGTTTCACCTGCTCATGGATACCCCAAAGATGCTCTGTCATCTCATCTGCTTTATGATTGAAACGTCCTATATGTGGAATAGGGGCTAAGTCCAGCACCCCGGATGGGTTTTGACCATAGAAAATCTTAAATGGGCTTAAGCCTATGGTTCTGTTTTTCGATCTGTTGTTAGGCAAATTCTGCTTGAGGATTGTTAAACAGAGTGTGTTGTGTAGTGCTGGAAATTGTTAAACAGTTTCTTGGAGTAGTTGTGATGTAACCCTGCTTACTAAAGGGTGTCATAGTATAGTTGGGAATGGCCGAGAGTACATGTGAAGTCATAGAATGGTGTAAGCATGACGTAGTGGAAACATGAAGGGATGCCACTACATGGCATGAGCACATAAGGAGTCACGCTTGTGATGAATGAGGAGTTAGCGTAGAAGTGAAGTAACGAGATGCCAGGTGATGTGACAAGGTCACGGTGTAGCTTGGGAGTAGTCTCGAGCTACATGACGTGGCATAAGGTATGGTTGGAAAGGAATCCTATCGTGTCAAGTGTTGGGATGAACTCATAAAGGGCCAAAAAGTAGGGAAAGTCCTGCCAAAGTACGTGTGTAATCTGGTTAGACAATACACACGTGTGTATTGTCTAGGATTGGGATGCATGACGTAGTCGATCTAAGTCATGCATCAGTAAGTGGTTAATAGGAAGAGTAAGACGAAGGTTTTAGTGTCTTAATCCTAATGTGAATCATGTAGGTTCACTTTAGTGGATGAGCACTCAACGTAAGAAATTAAGTTTGGAAAAGGTAGTGACTGCAAGTGGATCTCGAAGGTTTTAGCATTGTAAAGAGCATGTAAGAGCTTGGGATGGAAGGAGGGTGTTTCCAAGTGAAGTGTAGTTCTATTTCTAGTTTAATTGCTTATGTACTAGATAGAGAATGACGCTAAGGTTGTGTATGCATGTAGGTTGCCATCTTACACGTACATGAATGGATTGCAAGAAATGAGTATGGCATGAAGTCCAAGAAAGTATTATGTTCATACCTTTCTAGAATTTTCTAAAGATATGAAAATGAAAATGAAATGCTTTTTCTTTACGATGCTTTACAAAATAACACGAACAATGTTTTACGAAGGTATACCAAGTATATGTCTTTAAGTATATATGTAACAACCATTCTTGGCAGCTCCTTCTTATGCACCCCAAGTATCTAATTGTATGCATGTGAATTGATGAATATACTTTAGTACGTATTGTATGTACTTTCATGAATTGAAATGTGAGGCTTGTGCCTTATGCTTTAAGTGATGCTTTAAATGATGTGAAGAAAGTGTCTTAAAATGTCCCTGAGAACTAATGCTTTAAGGATGCCATGAACTGATGCTTTAAAGGATACCTTGAAAGATGATGTTTAAGCTCATGCTATTATATTACGTTTATGAATGAATGAACTAAAAACAATAAAAAAAAAAGGACAAGGAACTGTAGGGATAGTGGTAAACAGGGACAGTGGTAGAGTCCCACCTGTGATTCCCATCTACAATGCAAGCTGTAGGGATAGTGGTAAGTTCTGCCTATGATTCCCACCTACAGCACGAGCTGTAGGGTTAGTGTTAAGTCCCATTTGTGATTCCCGCATACAGTGACTGAATGAATGAAAGCTTTATGTACGAAAATATGTAACGGCTATATGAATGAACAAATGGGTACCCAATGAATGCCTGGCCAAAGGAAAGTGATAAGAAACATGTATGTATGCTCAAACTCTTTAAGAAATGAAGGCACGAGGCATGGGAAAATATTTACAAAAGAAAATCCTTTTTAAGAAAAACCCCACCTTGTAATGTTTTAAATGAACAAATGTTTTATGTATGGTATGTATGAAGTGATGAATGCATGACTGAAAATTTATGTTAGTATATGTTGACTGTATGAAGTAATGCTTACGAGTCTTCGACTCATTTTAGTTTTTATGTATGCCCCTCCAAGGAACAAACAAGATGAGCATAAAGTGTCAGGATGGACATGACCCAAAGGAGAAGAGCACAGAAGCCTAGGCATGATGTTTTGTATGAAAGACTTCTAATTGTAAAGTTTAATATTTTCCTTTGTAAGTCTTTTTAAATTAAGAATACGTTTTATTTAATAAACATGGAGTCTTTTGTATCTTAGGTAGGCAAGGAAATTAAAACGAATGGTAATTCTTGTCTCTTTCTTAAAATTATTTTCTAAAAGTCCCACCATATAGACAGGCATTACAATAAGTCCAAAAGCCCTGTTATCACAAAAGTGTGGGAGACAGAGTCCATAAGTACAAGCATAACTAAAGCATCTGCTAGGCTAATCCATCGAGTAGCTCGCGCAACTAGTTTAGGGAAGCCATAATACTATCTATGAATCAAAGCATGGAGGCTATGAGCTCCGCATCATGCATGTGCTGCCTAATCGACCCCCTCCAGTCAGTCAATGTCCGTTACATCTTTTGATCCTGACACACATCTACCATTCTTGGGAGAATGATAATTGGGACTATCATGGTGAGATTTAAGTATAAATTTCAGCAAGTTAACAAAGAATTTCACTGATAGTTTAAAGATGCATCCATGATAGTAAAATTAGGAATGCATAACATGATCATAAATAATCTTAACATGACTTGGCAATTAACATGGCATGTGTTGATATGACTTGAACTTGACATGACATGAACTTGAACATGGACTGAACTTAAAATTGAACTTGACATGATGTGAACTGAATGTGAAATAACATGAGCTTGAGCTAGAAATGGCATGAACTTGAACTTGGAATCTTGTTCAATAATTAAACATGTTTAATAAACGTGACTATATGAGTTCTACATGCTTCCCCTTGAGCCGCGTGTCCCTATAGATATGTTACATGTATAATGTTCAATGTGCAAACATGGAAAATATGTTTTATAGAAAACTCAAAGAATCTCCGTTACATGTTTTTGAAAAAGTCAAACTGCATAAGCCAAGTTTTTGTGTCAAGTACATGTCCATGCATTCATCTCATAGTTTGCCTTTATATGCCCATGTTATCTGTTGTATGTTGTTTGTTTACTTACTAAGATTTCTTGGAATCTCATCGTTTTAGTTTTCACTACCATTCCCAACTTGGAATGGTAGAACCTTTAGCAGGATCAGGAGTAGTGAGTCAAGATGATGATCAAGGGCTAAGAATGAGCTCAATTAGGAGAAAAGAATGGATTTAGTCATTACCTACTTAGAGATAGCTAAGATTAGAAAGATGCTTTAATGATTTCTTTGTTAAGCCTTTTTAGACAATACTTGTTATGTTAAAATGTAACAAGGAGTTTGATACTCCATTACTAAGAAGTGTGATTTAAAGCTATGAATGAAGTTGGGGTATTAGTTTTATTCTGGTACAACGTTTATTTAAATGACTTATTCTACTGCGATTTATTGCATACTACTAGAAACATTCTAGGAGCATGTATCTTAATTGTCATGTACAAGGGTATGTAGCCTTTAGTTACATATCCCAATGCTTCAATCACTGCCCAATCCCAAGTGGGGGCTGGGGGCGTCATAGGGCAATGGTATTAGAGCAATTACGTCTCTTGGTAAACCCCATATGTCACTAGGAAATTGTACCATAATATGGGTTAGAATGATTAGAATGTGTACATTTGAATTATTAAGTGCAGGCATATACTTGAGGTGTCAAAGCTTGATGGAAGTTGATGTGTTAAAGCAGGAAAGTATGACAACATCCATCATAGGATGGAGATGGCGTGCTTTAGTTGTCTTAAATTCATGAAACAGGAGCAAGAGTCACAAATTGGGAAAGGTAACAATCTTGGATCACCAAATGAGGTTTAAGGTTTTTAGAATTTTAAACTTTAACGTATGATTTCTATAAAGATTTGAGGATTTAGGTTCGATAGACCTAGTTGGGAATCTCATTAAATCTGAAGCTATGGAATCTGCCACCATGGGGACATAAGTTTGATCGGATCTAACTTTTGAATTTGGAGACTTTAATGGCCGAGTTATCTTTATGAGATTTAAAGGTATCAACTTTGCAAACCAATGATAATGATTGCATATAAGGTTATAGCATGTGCGCAGTTTAGAGAATGATCTCTAGTAGAACATGATGATATAGATTATGTGAGCTGTAGGACATTACTTAAGGATCTAAGCATAACTCACTGTTGGGGATGATATCTTTATTTGATGATGTAGGATACAATCAAGCTTACTTGAATGTACGATTGATTAGCTTGGCCAAGTTTAAGTCAACTTCATTTATGGTTTTGGTAAATTTCAATGGTCCTTGTAATTGACATGGGTTACTACAAGCTTTGATGCTAGTCAGAATTGAGGCAATGAGTTGTTAGACAAATGTTGTCAGATAGGAGATTAAGGACCATCATTATTGTCTAGTCAAGATAGTTTTGGACTTTTGAAGAGCATGACCTATTGTAAATGAAATATATGGACCCCCGATTAGATAGGAACATCTTGGATGAAGCCAAGGTAAAGATAATTTATATAAGCTATGCTTTGTTTTTGGCTATTTACATTATTTACTTATCTTTTGGAATGTCTACCTTCTTGATCAACTTGATGAAGTCATTCTGAAGACGCAGGTGGTATTTCGACAAGGCATCTGGGAACTACTTTGACGAAATTATTAACATCTCTTCTACTTCGTGACAACCTCCACATTCTTCGATGCGAATTAGATTTCTCCTTGATCATTTGGTGGAACACACCTATGGTGCAAAATTGTGCTTCCATTGATTAGATTAGTTTCTCTCATTAGTGGGAAGAATACAAATAGATTCTAGTTCTTGATGCTTTATTTTGGTCTCAATCTTAACCACTGCATGGGCTTAATTTTGTATATGGACTTCTAAGTTCTTAGACCACCTCTCTCAACATCTAGCCTTAACCATTGTTGTATTGATGTTGTTGTTTGATGCGTAGGGGTGATTGGCACTAAGTTTCAAGGAGTCATGAATTTTGACTAGGGATGGAGGAGACAATATAGGAATACATGTGAAAGCTCATGGTTTTGGGAGACGGTCTAGGTACTATTGAGGTGTGGTATGAGTTGACTTGGTAAGTGTGGGGTTGGATTAGAGAATGACCTCTATATGGAAACCTTAGCTTTAGACATGTTGAAGAGGTCACTAGAGTACGTAGCAAAAATGTGGCACTTTGTAACATGATGGTTTGGGAGTATGTTTTAATGGACATTGAGGAAACTGTTTACAATTTCGAGACATTTATCTACACTTTTTCATTGGGAGGTGGTTCTACCATAGGATGCATCTATGATTATTAAGGGTTGAGGTCATAAGAAGCTGGTAGGTGAGCAAAGGCGAGTGGAATAACGGTTTGGATGCTAGTTGTTAGGCGTCGATCTGAACTACGAGACACTAATTGCTAGGATCCTTGGATGTGTAGATTATTTTGGTGGAATTGAAAACTCTGATAATATCTTTGGGGTTGTAGATGACATGTGGTATTGGAAGAACTAATCATGGTCTTGATATGGGATTAGTTATACAAGAACAATCACATTATGAGCATTTGGGAGTAACCACAACCAACCAAGTAGATTTAAAGTTAGACTTAATTCTTCAAGTAAGTTAGTGCACCTCTAATTTTAATATTGTCTTTTGCCCATTGCTTGTTGATTTCGAGGATGAAATGTTTTCTTATGGGGAGGAGGACGTGACAACCCGGACTTAGCCAAGTCCTTTTGCCTATTACTTTCATTACGTTTAGTCTTGACCCACTTAGTTATCTGTCCAAGTTTCGACATGTAGAGAACATAGGAAGCAACAAAGGCCTTGCCCATATTAGAGAAAAGGTACCCAAGCCCACTAAGAGGCCCATCATGGGCTAGTGAAAGTCGGCCACTAAGGGCCTTAGGCTTAGGGAAAACACTAATTAGAGTTTTGGCATGGGAGAGGTCTACTTGGACGAGGAAAAAGCTTTTAGCTTTCCCTAGAATTCCCATCATTAGGAACCTAGGGAAGAAGCACCTTGGTTAGCACATTGATGCCACTTCGCAAACATGCTTGATGGTTTTTAGATTAAGCTAGGGAGATGGAAAAGGATGTAGGGTTCGACACCTAGGGCACACACCAATCTCACCTACCCACCTGCCATATGGCCAACATGCAAACGTAGTACATCCAAGGTACTTTGAATCTAGACATGAAAGTGGAGCAAGTGGGAGAGATAGAAGAGGGTTTCGAAACCCTAAGAGCCACACACCACACCATGCACTTGTGTGTGAGTTCCTAGAGGATGCAATGATGTGGGGTGCCTAGGAAAGGTGCAAAAATTAGAAGCACAAGGTTTTAAGAGGCTCTAGGGTTTGGCCAAAGGGATTAAATGCCTAGCTATAAAGAGCCATCAACCATTTTTGCCATGTTTCACACATGCATGGAGTGTGAGAATTTTAGAAAACTACAATCTTGGGGAAATAGGAAGAAGCCCATGGGACAAAACAAAATAAAAAAACTCAAGTCTCAAGGAAACTCTAGGATTTTGACCCAGGGGTCTACACACCCAACCATGAAAGCCAACCACCACTTTTGCCACTTGTCATGCATGCATGAAGTACAAGAGTTTCTGGATGAAATTAATCATGATAAAAAGGAAGAGAGGGCTTTGGAAAATGGCTCAGAGGACATTTGAAGATTTTAGAAGAATCTTAGTGGGAAGTGAGGACAAGAGGAAGAGAGAGAAGAGAGAGAGAGTTGGCTATGGCAAGAACTACATGCATGCCATTGCCAAATGGCAACCACGCACATGCCCAAACCCCAAGACACCAAGACCCCCACTCAAGATTTTGACTAAAAGACTAACCTACCCTTAAAGATTAATTGAACCTAGACCATATGGGGAACATGACATGTGTCACTCATACATAGGGCTTTGACATTTCCAAAAATAGGGCAATGATGAAGAGAAAAGGGAAAGTTTCGGCCAAAGCAAAAGGCCTTGTGCCACATGGCATCCATGCACATAGATCCCTTTGGTTCCCAATGTCTAAAGCAATGATAAAAGGGCAACAAATGGACACTTGACACACATGCAAATTGTTCTTAGGTTTCCTAGGAAATCAATTATAGGGAAGGTGAAGAGGATTTTGAATTTTCAAGAACCCAAGCCACTTGGCAAGATAATTCTTTTCAAGAACACTTTTTAGATCTATGTACCTTATATCCTAGACTAGTGTACCCACCGTCACTCAACAACACTTAAGCATGCATGAACTAGTGTGCCACTTGCCCCACATGCACCAGCTTGTGCACCACTTGTCCCATATGTATCAACTAGTGTGCCACTTGTCCCACATGAATCAACTAGGTGTCACTTGTCCAATAATCATCAGCTAAGTGCCACTTGTCAACATGCACCAGCTAAAGACCTGCCACTCACCACTTGTCCAACACGCAATAGTCAAAATCTAAGGTCATCCACTTAGCAATAAAGCTGTAGCAAGAAGAAGAGAGTTTTGAGTTATTTTTAGTATGAAAACGCCCATTTATCTTCTAATTTGAGGGTTTACACAAAAACCACTCACTTTTCTATTCTTTTCCTCTCTATTCAAGCACACACCCAAAGATTTGGTAGCATCACATTCAAATCAAAAGCATAACACACAACAATCGGTAAAACCAAGCGCTGTTGGTTAGAACAGTGCAAATCGAGCATCTTCTTCAAGATTTTTGACTTGGTGAGCAACCTTCCTCTATATATTTTTTTGATTAGATGTTAAAGGGTGTTGTTAGTGTTCTCGTGGAAGCTTTTCTAAAAGTAAGAAGTCGGTTTATGATGTCTCTGATGGCTATGAGTTTCGGGGGACAACAATGCATTTTGGTGTTGTTAGCCGAGTTCAAGCTTGACAAAAGTTAGGTTTTTATGACTTCCCTCGTGTATACAAATCTTGTATAAGCTTGGAATGAAGTTGTTGGTTGGATGAAAGGATCTTGCATGAAATTCAATGTATTAGGGTTTATAATGCCATCTAGAGTCAATAGTACATGTCATGGTTAGTATCTTGATGATTGAATATTGATTTGAGGTTGATCTCCTAATGATTGGATTTTATGGATACGTAAGGACTTAGAATAGGCTTGGAAATGATTGGCTTGCTTATGATCTATGAGGAAATCAAGATATAAGAGTATCATATGTTCAAAACTATCAAAATGTATGTCTTGGTTTTTCTCTCTAAAGGTATGTCTGTTTATGTGGACTCAATATCCTAAGAAGTGATCTTGATCATGATGAATTTTACAAAAAATTTAGATGCTTTGATGTTTTAAGAATCACAAGTGCAAAGGAAGCATGATACCTTAAATAAAGTCCCGGTTTTTAAGGTTTGATGACTGAACATGTGTTGGATAGTGTTTTCTCTTAGATTTGGTCATATACCACATGAATCAAAAGGATGAACACAATTTGGAGTTCTGTGCTAGAGTTAGATCGAGTACTTAATTTCGAGTAAGGTGATTTCAAGTATGACATTAGACCAAGTGCAGTGAATGATTTTAGGTTTCCTCTAATGAGGTATTTTCTATGGTACGATGACTAAGGAAACATATTTTGAGGTTGGAAATGGGTCTAGAATGGAAACTACACAAAGTTGTTAAGCTTGGAGAAATTTGGTATTTGATGGTGATGTTGAAGGTTTAGAACTTAACATTCAATGTTTTAGAGTCAAGGGGTTAAAATGAAACTCTTGCTAGATTTTATACGTTTAGAGTTTTATAAATTTATGTTTGAATTGAGGATCTCTCTAATGTTAGTACGCTTTTTTATTTCGGCCCATGAAGATTATACACTTTGTAAGCAAGGCAAAGTTTGTAAGTAGACTCTTAACCTACTTTGGATAATATTTGTATATGTTGTGTGAACGTTGCATTTCTTGTTGCTTTCATATATACTCGTTGTTTGATGATAATCTCTTGATTGTAATCGGATTTACATAATGATCATCCCATGCTTACTTGTTTATGATGTTCTCGGATTTGCCTACTTCAAGTTGTTGGTTATAACATGTTTTATAAGTCTCAATAATTTGACCATGCCTATATGCCTCTGCTCGGTTTTAAACTTGGTTCTTCCATTTTGGTATATGTGTTGAGTGTTTTGCCTAAGTTATGAACTGAGTATTCGAATGTTCTAATATTTTCAAGCCGTAACCTAAGATGTTGAAAGTATGATTACATGATTACATGACTCATGACATTCACATGGTCAATGAAAAGGAAAGTGTTACAAGTCTCATGTTACATGCATTTGGGTTGCCAATTGTTTGCAAAGAAAAGAGTTTGTACATATTTTATCACAACCCCAAATGCTAAGATGGGAGAATGTCCTAGTGAACTCCTCTATCTAACTTGGAGTGTTTAAAATGGAGTTGTTACCCCTGGGTCGACAAAGAACCATGAGAGGAACTCAAATGGATTATTGTGGAAAGGATACCACAGCAGGGTAGCGTCTAAAGCTAGTGAGTGCAACACATTGAAAATACGGTGAATATGAAATATGCGAACTACCATATCATATTGTATATGCGGTGAAGCTAAAAGATGAGAACTGCCACATAAGTTAAAGATTATGACTTAGTCACCACGATCAAGTGAGCCATTGGATGATGTTGTAACTAGTAGGGAACCAACGGTGCATAGGGGAGTTGTAAGGTATTCAACTATATGTTACAAGAAATGAACAAGGCAATGAGCTCAAAGATATGTTACATGTATAATGTTCAATGTGCAAAGATGGAAAAGATGTTTATTGAAAAGTCAAATGATCTCCATTACATGTTTATGAAAAATTCAAATTGCATAAGCCAAGTTTTTGTGTCAAGTACATGTCCATGCATTGATCTCATGGTTTGCCTTTATATGTCTATGTTATATATTGTATGTTATTTGTTTACTTACTGAGATTACTAAGATTTCCTATGGTTTTTTGCCAGCAGCTGTCGTGTGAGAGGGCGGGGTGAAGTGGCTCTTGGTCTTCCCATCAAGCACTATTAGGGGCTATTTTGGATAGTGATCAGACTGCCAGGGCAGGGGGAAATTTCATCCACAATCCTTGCCTTGGTTGCTTGATTTTCTTGGGCCTTAATGGGCTTCCATTTTGGGTTTCAATGGGGTTTGGGTTGCTATCAAGCCCAAATCTAATTTTTCTAGGCCCAATAAAATTACCAAGGTTTAAAAGAATAAAAACGGATGTAATAATGAATATGAGTGGTTACTAGTATGTAGAAGTGATTTAATCAAATTATTAAACACTAAACTAAAATCAAGTTCAATTAAGGTTTGGGGGAACCATGTAGGCTTTCTATTTTCTCCAAGTTTTTGGGATTTCAATTTGATTCCAAGTATTTAGGGTTTCTCTAGGGCTAAAACCCCTTTTGGTTTGGCTCAAATTAGATGGTTGGATCGAATAGGGTTTTGCTTAAGTGGCTAAGATCAAAAGGCTTGATTTCCTTCACATTTTTCATCATGGTTCCTCTCAGTGCCAAGTCTCCAATACTATTCACCAAGTGTGATTAAGATCTTACCAAGTGTCCAAAAATACTTCTTTAACCTAATTTGGACATCCCACACTTTGATTTTGAAAACACTGATCTATGTGCTAACAATGAGGCTACTATTTACTCCAAAAAAAAAAAAAAATGTACAATAAGCTTTGCACTATAAATCCTAAATAATCATACTAATCTCGTAACGCTCCAATCCCATAGGGGTCGGAGAGTTACTTTCTGTAACTTAAAACTCATATTTTATAAAGATATTTACAGTCTCCAAAATATAAAGTTGTCTGAATACTACAAAATCTGTGACATCCTGTTTTTACGTGTATTTTCACTGAAGGAGTATTTTAATTTAATTAAAATATTAGTTCTTTTATTTTAAATTATTGTATTTTAATTGGATTTATTTAGTTGTAATATTTGTTTTGTGGAGCTTTCTTAATGTTATTGTTTTTATTAGTTATTTATTATATTTTAGTCTGATGTGGTGTTTAATTTATTTTAGTCGTTTTATAGTTTTTAAAACTGTTTTCGTCGGATCAGTTTTTGGACTCCGGAGGTGAGGATTGGACCTCATTTCCTTTCTCCATCTTTTCTTTTCTCTTTTTTCTTTTTCCTTTTTCCCTTTTTCTTTCTCTTTTCCTTCTTTTCCTTCTTTTGTGTTTCTTCTTCTTTTTCCTCTCCTTCCTAGGCACGCCGCATGTCTTCTCTCCCTCTCTCCGTTCGGTCCAAGCTCCCAGCCGGTGCCACCTCCAGCTGCCGTGACCTACCTCCCCCTCCGGCATGTCCCTCCCACATCGGCGAGCCCTACTACACCGATGGTGTGCTACACCGGCCACCCAATTTCTCTCTTTTCTCCTCCAAACAAATGGGTCTTCAAGCCTTTTTCTTCTCTTTGAGCCACCATACATGGCCAAATCAGCCACCAAGCACCACCAATGGATTCACCACATCAAGGGATTCCTCCCCATCTCCTTCTTTTCCCCTAACTCTCTCTTTTTCTCCAATGGGTCTCCATAGCTAGAGTTTCAGTTGCACCACCGTACGTAGCCGTACACAACCACCCATGGTGTTTCATCACCACCATCTTGTTCCTCTCATCACCATGACATTCCCTAAGAAATTTCATGGCCAACAGAGTTGTGTAGCCCTCACTCTCCCTCACTCTCCAAAGCCGAAATTAGCTTCAAGCGACCGATCTGCCGCAGTGCGCCGCCACCCATGGCCAACTCTCACTTCCAATAGCTTCATAAGCCCCTCTAGGCCATTCCCTATCAATTTCAAGTCTTGGTTTGTCCCCGTTCGAAAATGGGTATTTTACAACCCACGGCCACAGTGTATTTTACACTGTTACGTTGCTTTTTCTCCGCCGTTTGCAACGTCATAATCCTTCGAAAAATACCTTATAGCACTGTAAGTATTTTCCAAACTCTATTTTAGATTTAAATATATTTTTACTCATTTATTGTAAGAGTAAAAATATATTTTAAAAGTCAACCTCATTTTATTTTCTTTTAATGCAAAGTCTAGCACAGGAACCCCGCTTACCTAGACTTCTTAGCCTTTCAAAAATTTCCTTAACACTGCCGAGCAAATATTAATCGTCAGCTATAAAACATTCGCGTATTTCAAAATTTAAGCCTAAGATGCTAAAATAACCTATTTTAATTCCTCAATTCTCAAAATTCCTAAAATAACATCTGATTACGCCCAAAGAATAACGCGGTAGTTGTAGCACAAGTTTAGGGTGTGATTAACTGAAAATTACTCAACTTTAATAAACAGTAAAGCGTCGGGAATCCTTTGCACAAATCCAATAGTTTAATTATTCTTAATTTATTGGATAACTCAATTAGGAACTCAATTCCTGAAATTCCCAATTGGAAGGTATAGATTTATAAACCAAAATTAAATCAAATGTAACTCTTTGTAAAATGATTCACTACTTTTAAAATATGTAAATTAGTATCCCTATTGAGAAAATCTAACGATGACAATATACTCAGGGAGCAATATTGCAGCAAAGAACTAAATCAATATTGATAAATAATTTATCCAAACATAATCAAAGAACTAATCTATTCGAAAGAAAACGCATGATTGAATCCATAAATAGAATAAATTTCATAATTATTCGGAGAAGAAAACATCAACAATGAATTGAGAATGTAAAACAAAAGAATTTTAATAATTGAAAATCAAATACATAAATTAAGAATAAATTAAAAATACATCTGATGTGCAAGATCATCCCTAACCCTACTTGAGAATTTAGTTATCTATAAATTTAATGGACAACAAAAATCTCAAGAGAAAATTGAAGTGAACGACAGCCATGGAAGTGATTTTCTCCTCTCTTCAAATCTGCCTCTTGTGCGTCTCCTCCCCCTCTATTTCATGCTAATGATATGCTTATATAGGGTAGGAAAAAAACTGGAATGTCTTCATAATTTCCGCATAAAAAAATCACCTAAATTTTAGGACTCATCTTGGCGGCTACGTACGTGCTTCAGAAATTTGAATTTGGAAATCTTTATTAGATACAAATTTATAACCTTTTATGATATCTTTCTAATGCATCAAGAATTGCATCAATCCAATATATGAGTAAAAAATTACGATTAAAATACAAAAATATATCCAGATTGTCTCCTAACAAATTTTGGATTTAGACTTCTTGCAGTTTTCTTTTGTAATTTTTTTTTCTTGATCCAAATTGCTCTCAAACCCCATGAAGCTCCTCCTTTGACTTTGACTAGGCTTTGACTTGCTCTTTTATAAACTCTGAAATTAAACATAAAAAATTGTTAGGAGTATCCCAATGTAAATGAAACTCAATTCAAGAATACACATTAATTTCTATGATTTCTATTCACGTTTTAGCATTTTAATCCAATAATAGGGTATTTAGAGTGCACTTTCCAAAACCATTAATTATACACTTAAAATACTAAACCTAATTCCAACTCAAACATCAATCTATTAGAGAAATCAAGATCCAACCCATTTAAAAAGAATGAAAAGTCATTTAAAAATACAAATAAAATATTATTCGACCCAAAATAATTTTAACTCGAACTCAACCCAAAAACATTTTACTTCCAAATAACTTAACCTAATACACTAGAAAGGATAACAAAAAAAAAAAAAAAATGTCCAAGTAGAAACACGATCACAGAAACAAATCCTTAAAGCATCATGTTTTAAAAATTAAGGTCAAAATTGTCATTATCACCAAAAACAATTCTTTCTACCATATTTATGTAAGGCTACGAAAACGTTATAACCTATGTTTTGTTTTGTTTTGTTCGTAGGGATATACAGTCATATGACTAAGGTAGTGCGAGGGCGCCTTACCTTGAAGACAGCTGTAAAGCAATGGAGATGAGGGTGGCACTAGGTGGTTGATCAGAGAGAGAGAGAACAGGGATAGGGATGGAGAGTGAGGGCTGGCTGAGAGGTGCCCGACGGTACTCTTTGTGCAGGTGGTGATGTCGGGGCTAGTTTATGGCTCATGGGTGGCGGATTGGTTGAGCATGGTTGTTTGGGGTGGTGTAAAGGCACCGTTGGCCTACTGTTTCCTGTGGGCTTTGGATGGCTTTGGGATGCTCTGTTCTTATGAATGCAAAATTGGGGCTAGTAGAGGAGGCTACAAGTTGTTAACGTGGTTGTGGTTGCCATGAGTTGCTCATATTTTTGTTGATGGTAGTAGGTGCTAAGGAGACTGAGCGGTTGCTAGTGAACGTGGGGATGAGACGTGCAGACAGAGATGGTGGTGTATACAGTGTAGTCAGATCTAGAGGAAGAAGGTGAAAGCTTGCCATGTGATGTTTCCAACATGTGGGGTACTATGGAAGGAGGTTTTATGTTTCATTTTTAGTGGATGAAAACTGGTCTGCGACATGGGGTTCGGCAGTGGGGCTCATGGCATGAAGGCTGCTCTCGGTGATTGGGTATGTGATGGTTCTCAGCTAGTGCTCGGCCACATTATATTTTAGGAGAACGTGAGGGAGAGACTAATCAGGTGGGGCTCACGTTCTCAAATCGGTGTTTTGCACATTTAAATCCATTTTTTTAAAACTGGTCTCGGGTGTTACAAATCTCAAGGTGCAAATATTTTATCAAAACTTGACTCTGAAGTTCCTCATAAAACACAAAAGGTGTTAGCACTTCTAAATATTCCAGAAAATGAAAATAGTTTTATCCCCATAAAATCCTAAATATTCCTCTTAGATGTAACACCCCGTCTAATTACCCGTTAGGACTAACCTTTAATCACCCACAGAATAAGCTTATAATTTTGGACTTTATATATATATATATATATTTAGCATAAGAAGTATACTTGTTTTACCCATTAGACTATGGCACTTAGTGTCATTAATGGTTAAGCTTGAGGGTTACAATTGAGCGGTTTAGTAAGAAAGGCCATTAGTGCTTCACTTAAGGCCCTTAAACCTTTAGAATGTTGTGGGCAAAGACTTAGAAGCCTTAAACCAAGCCTTATAAAAGTTTAACTCTTGTAGGTTAGCATTAGAATGGTTTGGCCCAAGTGTGTGGAGGGCATAAGGCCATTTGTGCCCTGATTTATTGTTAGGTTTGACCTATGGCCTATTTAGAATAAGGCAAGTTTTTCAAGTCCCATCTTTGTGGATCTTGAGACCAATCAAAATCTCTTAATATCTGGATCCAAGGCCTTCCATCAACTCAACAAGGCCCAAAAACTTGTCTTGCATTTTTCACACTTTTATTCAGCCCACATACACCATACCATTGGTTTCCTCAAACCCATATTGTATCCCATGTCCCTAACGAATTCTTTTTAAAGCACACTGGAGCAAAGTCAAATGTTATGACACCTAAGACTGGTGGATATACATGTTATGTTGTTAAGTTATGTTACCAATGTATTGAGAATCAGTCTGCAGGCAATGTAGTTTCAACGTGAGTTGTACTATAGTCACCAGTATGTACTCACAACGCATAGAGGGAACTGTGACGATACATATATTATGTTGTTAATGTTATGATTAAGTATGAATTGCTAATAATGATTAAATGTTATGATGAAACTCTGCTTTGGTCTATTGAAGTGAAAATGTTTTATGAAAGAAAATGTGTATCTTATTTTTTCTGAAAATGTTGAGGAATTTGGATGGGAGAAACACACTAATTGTTTTGCACCGCATGCATTTCATATTTATCATGCATCGTGCATAATTTATCTTTGTATGTCTATTGTCTAACTTACTGAGATTTCAAGTAAATCTCACCCCTTATGGACCCATTATCATTCCACTTGAATGATAGAAGTTGTGTTAAGACCCGATGAGGATAGACTAGATGGACCAATGCATCCAAGAGATTGAAGAGGAGCCAAATCTCGACAAAAGATTGGACCTCATCTTGGTGTTTATAGCCCTAACCCTCCATGCATTAGAACTTATGAAGCAGTTGATTTAGCTATGTAGACTTCTTATCATGAATAATTGCACTAAGATTACACTACCGTGTGATTTGAACTTATGATGGATGACATTGGGATGTTTTAGTTATTCTGGCATAAGTTTTATTTAGTCGCATTTACACCATTGCGAATATTGCATTCTGCTAGATGCACTTATAGGATGCATTCCATGTTAACTATCATGTATGGGGGTATGTAACCTTGTGTTACATGTCCCAATGTTCTTTGTCTACGTTCCATTACAAGCGGAGGTTGGGGGCATCACAGGATGCTATCAGAGCTATTATATTACATCTTTGGGTAAACCAACATGTCCTTAGGAATAATATGCCAGAGTATAAGTTTTAATCTTTAGACTGTATAGGCTTGAATCTTATAGCAGGAACTGGGTATGATACACGTGCCTCATAGGATTTGAAGACTGAAGTAGAATGGCACCTCAAATAAGGGAATGAAACCTTGAAGGGTCCAATGCTTGTTAAGACCAGGAGTGACTTGGTGAAGGTAATTTGTCAGATGATGAAAACAATGAAGTAGCAATAGAAGATGATCTTGAGGCAAAACCAACAATGGTCGTAGGTTAAAATGCAAGAAAGCTGAGGTTGGTCGTACGAGAAGTTTCTAATATACAGATACCGTAGTTTCATGGGGACCAAAGGACCCTTGAAGGCCAACAAGTGGCTACTAGATCTCAACAGGACCTTCATGATCAGCAGTTATATGGAAGAGTAGAAAGTACAATATGTAGAGTATCTGCTACAAGGAGAAGCTGGTATCTAGTGGGATACCAAAAGGCAACTGCTAATAAGGGAAGTAGGCAATATCGTTGCTTTAACTTGGGATAGATTGAAGGAGGAATTTGACAACCAATTCTTCCCTGAATCAATGAAGACCCAGAAGGCTCAAGAGTTTGCCACTTTGGTACAAGGCATTCTCTAGTCGAGTAATATGCGGCAAAATTCATGGTGCTTGGAAGGTTCACTTTGCATCTAACCACCATTGAAAAGATGCAGGTCTAGAAGTTCCAAGGATGCCTACAACTCTAGATTTGGAGTTATGTAGTCGGGTAGGATTAGGACTATGTTTTCGATGTAGTCAGTCAGGACACATGATTCAGGAGTGCCCTCAGAATGCACAGGGTGTAAGAAAGGCTCCTAACAATTGGCCCAATCAAAGGCTGCCTGTCCAAGCTCATGTGTATGATATCACCCTAGAGAGATAAGTGAGGAGATTCCTGAAGATGAAGAGATGGGAGTCATCACTGGTATTTTTCTTTAAGTACCCCTCTCTAGAAATTAGCTTTTATAAAATAGTTGCTTACTTAGTAGTTGATTACACCTTAGGTAAAATCGCATTATATGAATATAGGGTTGCGCTCTGTTTGACTCCGGTGCTACAAGGCCTTTTGTGTTCACAGTGTTTGCACGCATGTGTAACCTGCCAACTCATATGTTACCTCAAGCTATAGTAGTGTCAATTCCATATGGAAGCATGATCACCTGTACCCGCATGTTGAAAAATTACCCATTTAGCCTAGGAGGCAAATTGATGGAAGCCGACTTGATCATCTTCGACCTATTAGGATTCAATATTATACTTGGAATGGACTGGTTATCCAAACACTGTGTGGCACCCCCAGCCCCCACTTGGGATTTGGCGGTGATTGAGATGCCGGGACATGTAAAAAAAGGTTACGTATCTATCGTATATGATAGATAATATGCATGCTCCTAGATATTTTAACAGTATGCAATAAATGTTTAGTGGAAAATAATAAAAAGGTAATGAGAAATCTAAGCAATGCAGTAGGAAATTGAAAAACACATGGTACAAAAAGAACTTTAATCCCCAAACTTGTCCCAAAATACCATCATTCATAATAAGATAGTCTCAAAACATAATCAGAGTAGTAGATTCCCAAAACACAGGACCAAAAGTCTCTCTCTCTCTCTCTCTCTCTCTCTCTCTCTCTCTCTCTCTCTCAAAGTAGTTCATCCTTTACCTGCTTCTCTAAGTCCTGTTCCTTATCTCTATTATTGAGGCATCGAAACTCTTCAATAAACTGGAGGATCTTAGAGATTTCCTGATTGATGGCCTCCAAGTGCTCCAAAATTGTAGGCTCGGGTCTACTAACGTTCATCTTATGCACAATCCTCTCTAGAGGAGGGGGTGCCGTCCTCTTCCTCTTGGTCATTGTCTTTATCTTCTACCCCTGTAACAACTTCTACCATTCTGAGAAAGGAATGATAGTGGTACAAAAGCAATAGTGAGATTTCAAGAATATCAGTAAGTAATAACACAACATACAAAAGTTAATCATAAGCATACAAGAGGTATATCATGCAATGCATGCGTGGACATGTACTTGACACATTATGTGACTGAAAACTTGAATTGTGAACTTGACCTTTTTTTAAAAACATCTAATAGAATTCTTTGACTTTTTAGAAAATATACTTTTGTCCTTATTCTTATATTGCTTAATCGTATGATCCAAAGCGTATCATATCATATCATATCATATCACATAATTGACATCGTGTGATTCAAAGCACTGTTAGAGGACTAGAAAGCTTGGAAAAACCTTCCACAAACCACCTAGAGTATCCTGCCAATCCAAGAAAACTATGTATCTCATGAGCATTCATTGGCCTTTGCTACTTTGTCACCGCTTCTATCTTAGCAGGGTTTATAGCTACTTTTGCACTAGAAATGACATGTCCCAAAAAATCTTACTTCTCGAAGCCAAAACTCACATTTACTAAGCGTGGCATAAAGTTGATGTTCCTTCAGAATCTCCAACTCTATCCTAAAATGTTCCTCATGTTCTTCATCACTTCGTGAGTAGATCAATATATCATCTATGAATACTACTATGAAACTATCTAGATACTGCCGAAAAATTCGATTTATCAAATCCATAAATGCTACTGAAGCATTAGTTAGTCCAAAAGGCATAATTAGGAACTCAGTTCGGAAAGTAGTCATAGACACATCTTTCTCCCTAATTCTAAGCTGATAATACCTTGGATGTAGATCAATCTTAGAGAAAACTGTAGCTCCTTGCAATTGATCTAACAGATCATCTATTCTTGGCAACGGGTACCTATTCTTAATAGTTACTTTGTTCAAATATCTATAATCAATACACATCCTTAGAGTTCCATCATTCTTTTTAAAGAACAATACCAATGTTTGGAATAGCGACTAACACTTTACTGGGCATTAGCTTCGTCTCGAGCTCACATTGTCGTACACAATTACTAGAGATAAATGATGTTGATGCTTCAGAATCAAATAGAGCACATACTGAATGCTGCTTCAATCTAATCTTACCTAATAAGGTAACTATGATTACTCAACAATCTCCAAACACAGTTTTATTCAAGTAAAAGCAAGGTCAAAAATATTATTGGTAATTACTCCTACTTCTGCCATTTTGTTGACTTCCAAGTCTACTTCTCCAGGCATAATTGCATAAACCTTAGCTTTTGCTAGGGCCTTCACTTTATTGCTTGGCATTGACGTCCCTCTACGTGTATTCTGCAAACAATCCTAAATCATATGACCAGTTTGGCTGCATCTGAAACATGCTTCTGAGGCCAAGCTACATTCTCCACTATGCTACTTCCCACATCGTCAACATAACGGTGAAGTAACAGGTGCCGTTCTTCCAGTTACTACACCCTTTCATTTATTCAAGGTTACAGGGGCCTTCTACTTTCCCACACTACCTCCTGGCGAGTAAGGGTATCCCCTCTTTCTATCAGCTTGAGCTTGCATAATCACTCTTTGTTGTTCCACTTTCGCTATTGATGCCACATTGACTAATTCTTGGAACTTCTCTATCCATAAGTGGGCCACTTGATTCAGAATACTGGGCTGCAACCCATCCTAAAATTTCTTGGCCTGACCCATGATTCACATCATGTGATCTAGAGCACATCATATAGGCACATGGCCCCATTCTTGTGGACACAGCACGGCTCCCCTATGTACCACATGCTCCTACTAGTTACCGCACCATCAATAGTTTGTACACTATGGTGAATACGTCTTAAACATATTCATATCATAATAACACAACAGTACTTCGTTGAGTTACTTGTCTTAATCATGGCACCCACTAACATTAGGTGCTACCATTGTGGTGAATATGTCTTAAAAATATCCATTCGAGGCACGCCAAGAGTTCTTTGTCGACCCAGGGGTTACCACTCCATTCTTAAGCACTCCAGAGTGGATAGAGGAGTTCCACTAGGATACTTCCCCATCCTAGCATTTCGGATCATGATAAAACCTTTCTTTTAAAAATCATGACTTTATTTCAAAAACACATTTTGTTCTTAAGTCTCATGCATGTGACATGAGACTTAAGAAATACGCTCTTATACTTGACAAATGACACATGAAATGTCGTGCATGAAATAACCATGCACAATACATTTGATTCATGGCATGTTAACAGAAAACAGATGAGATATTAAATTGCATATATGGAACAATGAAAACAAGCCTTGGTCGAAACATGCATTTTCAAAATCATGAAAGTTCATCACTTAAATATGCTTCAAACTTCATCCAAAATACTGAGAATTCATGATATAGTAAAACAAGACATGAAATCATAGCATTTATACACAATCCAAATCATTCAAGGCATGGTAAAACTGAATCATCAAGAACTTTAAAACCTCAATATCTTTTTCCTCAAAACCAAATCATGCATAACATTTTATCACCATTTTTCATCATAAACCGAGTTGCATTAATCATTCCAAGTTCATGTAAGAGTATACAAGCAAGCAAACAATAATAACGTCAAAATAACAATAACACTAAAAAGATCTACACAAATATATGCAAGTATTAACCAAGAGCAAGTTGAGTGTATACTTACAAAAATCCAACAATTTAAAGTAGCAAAAGCTGAAAATATAGCATAGTCTTATTAGAAACTCATACAAAAAAACCTTAGGTTCCAAATTTATGAATGAGTGTGAGTGTAGGGTGCTTTTGAAATCTTTTTCTCAAAATAAAACCCTAGGGGCCGAAACTCCTTGAAAGTTCAAACCCTAGTTTTTCCTCCAATGAAAATTGAAACTTAAGCTTCTCTAAAAATTGTGTTTTCTACACTTAAAGTGCTAAGGCTATTCGGGCTCCTTCTTCTCTCTAAGGATAAAACCCTACCTTCCATTTTTCAAGTAAAAACTGAAAACCTAGTCCCTTCCACTTTGTGTTTCTTCCATCCAAAACTAATAGGAATCTAGGGTTCATTCTTCCTTGAAGAGAAAACCCTAGTTACCGAAGTGAAAGTGTGTGGTTGTGGAGAAAAGAGTAGAAACCAAGTGGGAATGAGAAACTTCCCTCTTGGCCATGTGTGTGTGTGTGTAAGAGAAGGAAATGGTTCTCACCTCCTGAAGCTCCTTCCTTAGCTGAATGGTGTAGGGTATTCTCCTTGTGATTCTTGACATAGAATAAGTGAAATGGTAGTGTTTGGGTGGTGAGAAAGTGGCAAGAAAGTGAAGAGAAAATGTTGAGCCTAGAGAGAACTAGTGTGTACCCAAATCCTTAGGAGCAACAAGTGAAACTTTAGGCAAATGACCTTCTAAATTTTTGGTCAAGCCCTTATATAGTGCCTCAGATCCCTTTCTTAAAATGACAAGGGTCCTTACATGCATGCCACTTGGCAAAATGGCTCTTCCACTTCTCTTAGATGGGATTGCATTGGAAACTCAAAGGGCACAATCTAGGGTGGCATGTTGCCCCTTCCAATCCATCCCTCTCTCTTCTCACTTTCCCCATTTGCCTTTCCTTTCATGTCTAGGTTCAATGGACTTAGTGGCTCAAGGGTAAAATCACAAAATCAAATCTTCCTTGGAAATCCTTCACCATGTGCATGGATGCCACTTGGCAAAGTGTGTGTGTGTCTTGCTTTGGCCAAAATCCCTCTATCTTCTCTAGGTGATCTTTTGCCTTCCCAAGATAAGTCCCTTGGCCTTTCCCCCATGCATGCCGCTGGCCTCTCTCTTTCCCTTTGCACTTCCACATGATTCTAGAACATGCCTCTTCCTCTTCCCAAGTAAGATCTCCTTGGAACTCCGAAAGTCCATCCCATACTCTCCACATGCTTGACAAGTGTCAATCTTGACCTTTCTTATCCCAAGTGGCATGTAAGCCCTAGTTATAGGTGACATTATCTTCCACTCAACCTTCTAGAACCTCTTGCATATAGGACAAGTGTCTCACCATGCCTTCTCTATAGGTTTCTCACCCGAATGACCAAATAGTCCCTCAATAGCCATGTGGGGCCTACCACATGCTTGGAAGATATTTTGGGCCTTCCTACCCTAGCATGGTTGAAACCCATATAAGTCCTTAATGGGCTCCTCCTCATCTCATCTCCTCAAACCCTTTTAATCTAAGAGTCCAAAAGTAAAAATTCACTAAGGGTGTTTGTCCAATTAAAAATCTATCCACCTTTTATTCACAAAGCTTAGGGAACCTTTCTAAAATAAAGTAAAATAACCATGACAAGAAGAAATGAGGACTTGGTAAAAGTTCGGGTCCTCATACATTGTGCTAGGATAGATTGCCAAAATAAGGAGATTATCTTTGAATCCCCAAGAATGGGAAAATTCGTCTTACAAGAGGGACTGTGAAGGCTACCCTTCTCTAATTTTGACTTTGCAAGCAAGGAAGTACATTACTAGCAGTGCCACGGCCTACCTATGACGGTAGTAAGGAGATTCAAAGGATACCTAGAGTTGAAGAATATCTTGAGGTTTTCACTAACAATCTACCCAGATTACCCCCCGATAGGGAAATAGAATTCATTATAGAGCTAGAACCTACTACAAGCCTTCTCCATAAAGCACCTTATCATATGACCCCTCTAGAGCTGAAGGAACTTAAGGAGCAAATAGAAGAACTAATAGGAAAATGAGTTCATCACCTTGGGGTGCACCTATTTTGTTTGTGGAGAAGAACGATGGGTCTTTGAGGATGTGCATCGATTATAGAGAATTGAACAAAGTAACGATTAAGAACAAGTATCTGTTAGTGCGTATCAAGGACCTGTTAGATCAGTTTCAAGGAGCATCAGTGTTCTTGAAGATAGACTTATGGTCTAGTTACCATCAGCTCAAGATTAGTGAAGAGGATATCCCTAAAATAGCATTTTGAACCAGATACAATCATTATGAACTCTTAGTAATGCCCTTTGGTCTAACCAATGGCCTTGCCGCATTCATGGATATGATGAACAGAGTATTCAGACCTTGGATACCTTTGTTGTCATATTCATTGACGACATATTGATGTACTTTAAGAGTGAGGAAGAACACAAACAACATTTCTGTTCGGTGATGAAAAGACTGAAAGAACAAAGGTTGTACACCAAATTCAGCAAATGTGAATTTTGGCTCAAGAAGGTAAAATTATTAGGGCATGTGATCTCAAGCCAAGCAGTGATAGTTGATCCCAGCAAGATGAAGGTTGTGGTAAATTGGAAGCATTTGACTAATGTGCATGAGATTCCGAGTTTCCTAGGATTAGCTGATTAGTATCGGCAATTCATGGAAGGATTCTCTAAGATATCAGGGCCCCTTATAGCCCTAACCAAGAAAAATACAAAGTATATTTGGATGGAAGATTGCTAGTACAATTTTGTGGAACTCAAGGAAAGACTCACAACCGCACCAATGCTAACCCTACTTAAACCCCATAAGCCTTACATAGTTTTTAGTGAAGCATCCAAATTAGGACTTGTATGTGTGCTCATGCAAGGAGAGCGGGTCGTCCCCTATGCTTCACGACAACTGAAGAACCATGAGCAAAACTACCCCACCCATGACTTAGAGCTAACCACCATAGTTTTTGCCTTAAAGATTGGAGGCACTACTTGTATGGTGTAAATTATGAAATCCACACCGATCATAAGAGACTCAAGTACTTATTCAGGTAGCAAAAATTAAATATGAGGCAAACAAGGTGGATGGAAACAATTAGCAACACTTTTGGTTTAAATCTTGAAGGAGGATGTAGCAAAACACGTTAATAAATGCTCTGTTTGCAGAGTAGTCAAGGCAGAACATCAAAGGCCCGCTAGTGAATTGCAGCCACTTCCAATCCTAGAATGGAAATGGAAGGATGTATCCATGGACTTTGTAGTCAGGTTTACCAAGAACTTCAAAAGGAAACCTCTCTATATGGGTCGTTGTCAATCGCCTAACAAAAAGTGCCCACCTTTTGCCAGTGAAAAATACCAACCCTATGGAGAAATTGACTTGATTATTTGTTTTAGAAATTGTGCAATTACATGGAGTACCAAAAACGATCGTATCGGATAGGGACACGCATTTTACCTCTCATTTCTAGCAAGACCTTCAAGATGCTTTAGGCACCAAGTTGAAATTCAGTAGTGTCCATCACCCTTAGACTAATTGGCAAAATGAACGAACAATTCAAACTTTGGAAGACATGCTAAGGGCATGTGTCCTGCAAGAAAATGATGATTGGGAGAAACTCTTACCATTAATTGAGTTTGCATACAATAATAGCTTTTAGGCCACCATTCAGATGGCAACATACAAAGCTTTATACGGAAGGAAATGCAGGTCTCCCTTATATTGCGATGAAGTAGGAGAGGGAAAGATTTACAGCACAAACATTCTTTAAGAAATGAAGGATAAGATCCAGATAATAAAGAAAAGGATAAAGGCTTCCAAAGACAGACAAAAGATCTATGCCGAATGTTGAAGAAGTAATCTTGAGTTCAAAGTTGGTGATTGGGTCTACATCAAAGTATCACCCATGAAAGGATTTTTTCTGTTTGGGAAAAAGGGGAATTTAAATTAGAGATATGTGGGACCCTATGAGATATTGGAAATAGTAGGAGCGGTCACTTATAGACTTGATCTTCCCTTTGAATTCCAAGGAATTCACAACGTATTCCATGTATCTTCCATCAAGAAGAGCTTCTAAAGGGCTCCAAGGTGGACTGAGTTTTAAAGATCTCTTGCAAGTTCCAAATGGGACAATCACAAGATCGAAAGCTAAGAAGAGTAAGGAAGCAATACAAGGATTGGTGCAATCCACTTGGGATGAGTTTAGCATGAACCCAATATTCAAGATGGGCTTGACAGAAGAAGATCTAGTTCTCCTCCACGTGATACAAGCAACAGAAGAGTGCAACATAAATTATGGCCTATTATTATGTTTGTGTGATTGAAGGCCTTAGACTTGTTTATTTCATTAAAAGGGTTTTTTTTTTATTAGTTATAGGAATTAGTCTAGAATAATTGGAATTAGTTATATGTTTTATTTTGTTGAATTAGGGTTTCAAAAGGCTAAGTTACTGTAGCAGTATTGTAGTTGCAGCACTATTCACGTAGGGGCTTTTTTGAAAGATGAGAGATTACTTTGGCCAGGGTTTTAATTAGGTTTGGTTTAAATACTTCTTGTAGCCTTAGTTTATAAAAGTTTATAAAATTTGATGAATTAGTTTAACTACTTCTTAAAGAACTTGAGTTGGAAAACTCTTGAGGTAAAAGGCAAGAGAGTGTGAGACTATTATTAGGAAAAAGCCAATTAAGAGTGAAACACTAGTGGAGTGCCATTATTTGAGTGTAAACACATAAGGGTTCGTGTGAGGTTTTTTTCAACTAACATTCTTTTTTGTACAATGCATACAACGTCTCATAAAAGTGACTCATCACCAAAGGGAATGGCAAATAAATCATTCTTTGTGTTGCAGGCCATGCAACAACAATTTGAGCGATTGAATTTAGTGTTGGGCGAAGTGAGGGATATGATAGATCATCGAGATGCAATGAGCAGAAATCTGCAAGGTGGGAGATATAGGATAAGATGTAAGCCTAGTATTGAACATGAGTATAATAATGAAGGGCATGGTGAGTCTCTTATTGTGAGTCTCTTATTGTCAGGCATGCTATAAATACACAAATTAAAATAGATAATATGGAGCAATTGAGAGAGAATATTTCTCATACTAGATGCCACACCAACAACAATGTATGTAGTATGATCATTGATGGGGGAGTTGTACTAATGTGGTTAGCACTACTTTAGTTGAGAAATCGAATTTGCCTACCTTGAAACACCCTAGACCATACAAGTTGTAGGGATTGAATGATTGTGGGGGAGGTTAGGGTAAATAAGTAAGTGCTAGTATCTTTTTCAATTGAAAAGTATCAGGATGAGGTACTTTGTGATGTTGTGTCTGGCCATATTTTATTTGGGAGGCTATGGCAGTATGATAGGAGGGTGATCCATGATGGGATCAAGAACATATATAGCTTTGTAAATGATTACAAAACAATTAAGCTTGCTCCTTTAATCACAAAACAAGTCCATGAGAACCAACTGAAGTTGAAAAGTAAGGTTGATAAAAAAAGAAAGAGTGAAATTGAGATTGATAAAAAAAAAACAGAGAGAGAGTAAAAGTGAGGTTGAGCGAAAAAGAAAGAGTGAGAGTGAGATTGAGGAAGAAAGAAATAGTGAAACCTCAAGAAAAAGTGAGAATGAGCTGAAAAACAATTGTGAGGCTGAGAGTTCAAAAGAAAAAGGATAGTGAATGAAAACAAGAGAGTGAAAAGGTAAAAAAGAGTGAGAGGTAAAAAGACAACAAGGTCGACACATCAAGAGAAGGAGAGAGTGAAAAAGAAAATAGAGAAGTGGCAGAGAGTCAAGAAAAAACTGTGGAGCCATGAGAGAAAAAAGAAAGAGAGATTGTAGAGAGAAAAGGGAAAAAAAGTGAGTTTTTATGCTAAGGCAAATTTTTATACTAACAAATTTAACAACTCTTTACCTAGTGTTGTTGTTTTTTTGTTGTAGGGATATGAGGTCATGATTACTAGCAGAGCATTTCGTAGTTTGCCACCTATTAGAGAGATGGAGTATTACATTGATTTTGTGTTAGATGCGACAATCCCTACTCGACCTTTCTTTGAAGAACATGAGTCCATGACGCACTTGAATGGACAATGTAAGATGACTAGAATGCATGCGAAGTGGGAGGAATGTATTGAGATTTTTCCTCATGTAATCAAGTACACACATGGTAAGGAAAATTTTGTGGTTGATCCATTAGCAAGAAGGTATGTCCTTATCTTTATTTTAGGTGTAGTTATTGAGATTTGAATATGATAAGGAATTGCATGCTAATGATGATGAATTTACTTGTGTATGAAGAGTGTGAGAATGCATCTTTTGGTAAGCACTATTAATAGATTGGTATTTGTTTAGAGAGAATAAATTTTATAAGCCTACTAGTCTTATGCGTGAGTTGCTTTTGCTTGTGATTGAGCTGAATTATTTCATTTTTAATGCTTTTAGAACCAATATATCTTAATTCTTTCATTACTTTATCATTGGTTTTATATGGAAGAATGAATAAATCAAAGTTGTGATTTTAATTGATTAAAAGCATGAATTTCTGCTTGAATTCTACCAACTATTGATTACTGTGCATTCTAGTCCATAATTTTTCATGCTTTCCATTATCATTTGCGTTTGTACCATTGTTCTTCTTGTTCTTCATGTTCATAAAGTTTCTTGAGCTATCTTTCCATCTTTTGGGTTCAATCCATGAACCTCAAAAGATAGAAGCACTTCTTGCCATCCGTGAATGGAAGTTGCTCAAGCTAATCTTTCATTGTGTTATTTTGTTGTTGAGTGTTTTCTTTTTTTTTGATCTCCATCTCCATTTTTCATGCATACCATGGTTCATTATGTTCATGCCTTGTTCATACTTTGTCTTGAGCTTTCCCACCATTCAAACACTCCCAACTCCATCTAACCTCATACACGGCCACACCAATCACCCCACATCATGCTCACTTAAACCGTGACCCACCATTGCCCTCCAACAAGCCACCAAACTTCCAAAGCCTAGCCTCCACTTGCCGTCCAATCCATCCCTCATTTCCCTCAAACCTAGCCACCACCTAAAAAGTAGTCATTTGCCTTTCCATTAGATAATTTGCCCTTAGTCATTTCGGCTAGCTACCATCTCACCAATGGATCCCTTCATCCATAAATCCTAACCATCCATCCCATTGCCCATCAACCTAGGATGACCCTAAACCGCCACCTCAAAAGGATGCCTAGACAAATTGCTTTTCCAAAAGGCCAAAAAAGCAAGCTTTCCACCCCTAATTTCGGGAAACATAACACCACTACACAATTGTTTTTCCAAAAGGCCAAAAAGCAAGCTTTTTCCATTTCTTTATTCCCATCCACTCGGCAACCCCTCACCAAGAACCAACCCTACTCATCTTGCCTTTTTCTTTAACAATTCGACACCTACCCATCACTCACATGGTCCCTTTTAGCTTACCTCCACTCACCTACACATCATTAAACCCAAGCCCCACTTGCCGGCCAACAAAGCTCCATTTTCCACAAAACTCTAGTCCACTTACCTAAAAGAGACCCCTAGACACCTTCCTTTAACTTTAGCAAAAACTGCCCCTCTCAAATAAGGAAATCCTAATCACCCTACTCTCTCACACACGGATCCCTTCACCATCCAACTCTAGCCGACACCTATGAGTGGTAACCAACCAATTTGCCTTTCCACTAATCAAGTCACCCCTCATCATTCGGAAAACCCTACCTTCCAACTACCCACGTGAAGCCTTAAGCTCTTAACCCTAGACACCCAACACCCCACCGATTACTCATGCCACCTCACACTTAGTCTCATAACCCTAGATGCCCCTCAAACCTCACGGATCCCTTTTTCACACTCAAATAAATCCACCAACTCCTTTCTAACCCACGGAAAAATACCTCTTTTTTCTTCCAAGTGGTTGCATATCACATGAATTTAATCCATTCACATGGCAACAACCTCACATGGCAACAACTTGGCAAGCTGGAAGAAGGAGTTGAAACGTGATCCCATGGAAGAAATGAAAAGGGGCCGATGCATGATTGAATAAAAAATGTGAAAAGAAGTGAAAGCAAGGAGAGAAGAGGGAGATTGTGATGTGCATGTGATTGAATAAAAAAAAGGGAATGAATGAGCTGAAAGTCATTGAAGGCTGCTGTCCACCGAAATTATACATTGAAGAAGTAGGCTGCTGCCTCTCCACCAAATTTGACATTGAAGAATTAGGCTGCCTCTCCACAGAATTTGACATGGAAGTCATTAAAGGCTGCTGCCTTTCCACCGAATTGGACAATATTGGAGAAGGAAGATAGCTGGATGGTTGAGACAACGGCTATCAAAAGACCTTAGAGAACAAATAGAGAAAAGGGGAGAAGAGGGCTGAAATGCTTTGGTGCATGTTCGGCAGTTTTGGGGGGCTGAAATGCTTTGGTGTTTTGGAGTTTTTTTTTATTAAGTGTGCTAAGAATTGTTTTAGAATTTTATTTCATTAAATGTAATACCTTAATTTCTTGCAAGTGTGCTAGTTGGTTTCATGCAACAAAAGAATTGTTTTAGAAGTTTTAATTAAGTATGCTAGTTGGTTCCATGCAACAAAAGAATTGTTCTAGAAGTTCTCATTAAGTGTGTTACCTTAATTTATTGCAAGAAAGGTTTGGTTGTAAGCTTTTGTTTTTTAGTTTTTCTGAAACATCATACGTAGGGAGTAGAGGAGTTGTTCTAGAGTTTTCATTAAAGGTTTGGAGATTAATTTTCAAGAGTGATACGTGAGAAGTTGGTTCTTTTTGTTTTGAATTTCAATTGAATGGTGAAGGGGAGTTTTCGTCCAAACTTTTCGTTCTCTATTTTTATTTAACTTCAGTTTAAAGTTTATGGAATACCTTTGAGATTTTTTTTGGCTTAGAAGTTTGGGTAAATATGATACATGGGGAGTAAAGGGAGTTGAGCTTTTCATTCGTGAAGTGAAGTGAGTCGGTTTAGATTTATTTTTTTGAAGGAGTTTTAGTTGGTTTGAATTATATTTTTCAGAGAGTGAAGGAGAGAGCTTTTGTTTTTGTGTTAGTTGGGCAATTTGTTTGTTGTTTACTTATTTTGTGTTATCTATTTTTCTCACTTCTTTAAGTTTTTATTTAATAGTGATTACAATTGTTATGGATTAATTTTGAGAATTTGTGATTTGAATACAAAGATGAATTCTAGAATCTTGGTTTTGGGCATTTTCAATTTTCAGTTTGTGTTTTATCAATTACTTTCTAATCTAGTTTAATCTTAGCTTAGTTTTATTAATTTCTTAGTTCAATTGCATATTAGATTGATTAAAGTTTAAATAGGATTTAAATAATTTCAGTTTCATTGTTTAATTGTTAGATTAATTAAGATTGTTCAATTTAGTTGACTCTTTGATTAATAATTTCAATTTGTTAGTCTTTTACATTTCATTTCGACACTCAAAAATCTAAAAATATGAATCTAGTCCATGACTAGTACCCTTTTTCATTCTTATTGCACTCTTCCATCCATTGCACATACCATCATTTTTATTTTTATTTTTGTGAATATTTCCACCATTTTAAACTAGTTTGATTTTTAAGTAACTTTCCCTGAGGAGACGATCTAGGAATTTATTCCTTATTATTACACGACATCCTCCTGCACTTGGGATAGCCTTTGTGCTACTCATTTTTGAGTGAGTCAGCATGGATGTGGTTTGTTCGAACATTTTGGTGTGAAGAAGATTTTAAACGTGAGTCATGACCATTGGTGGGAGTATTATTTGTCATTCATTGATTTTGCATATAATTGGAGTGGTTGGTTTAGTGTAACGAATATTTTTGACGTGTTGCATGAATGTTTGTGGGAGTATCATTTGCCATTCATTGACTTGTTGCATGCATACTTGCGGGATTATCATTTGCCATTTATAGAGTTTGCATATAATAGGACAATGCATACTACTTACTCCTTTAACTTTGATGCTTTTAAAGTTGCCTATGGTTTTAATCTACTTACTCCTTTAACTTTGATACTTTTGCTTGTTGATGAAAGGAGTAGCTTGAATAGACCTTTTCAAATTATTGAGAAAATTAATGGTACTTCATACCTAGTGGATCTTCCAGTAAGTATCATCATGTGTCTACTATTTTCAATGTTACTGATATTTTTCCCTTTGATGCAGGTGGAGATTCGAGGTTGAGTCATTTTGAAGAGAGGGGGAATGATGGGCTCTAAGGTGGACCGAGTCTTAAAGATCCTTGCCAGTTCCAGATCCCTTGCAAGTTCCAAATGGGGCAATCACAAGATCGAGAGCTAAGAAGAGCAAGGAAGTAATGCAAGGATTGGTGCAATCCATTTAGGATGAGTCTAGTAAGAACCCAATATTCAAAATGGACTTGAGAGAAAGAGATCCAATTCTCATCCATGTGATACAACTAACATAAGAATGCAACATAAATTATGGACTATTATTTTGTTTATGTGATTGAAGGACTTGGACTTTTTTATTTCATTAAAATGGCTTATTTTATTAGTTATAGAAATTAGTTTAGAATAATTGGGCTTGAGGATGCTTCGCCCACATACGTTTTATTTTGTTGAATTAGGGTTTCAAAAGGCTAAGTTACTGTAGCGGCACTGTAGTCGCGATACTATTCACTTAGGGGTATTTTTAGAAGATGGGGTTTATTTTGGCTGGGGTTTTAATTAGGTTTGGTTTAAATACTTCTTGTAGCCTCAGTTAATGAAAGTTTATGATATTTAATGAATTTTATTCATTGTGAGTTGAGTTTATCTCCTCTTGTTCTTCATTGAACTTTTGAACTTATCAAAGATAAATCGCAACATTTGTGGCAATCCTCCTTTATAATTTGGGTCCTTGAGACAGGTTCTTCAATAGGTCTAGATTTTAATATAATCTAGGTTCTTGAGTCAAGTTCCTCAACAGGTCTAGATTCTTCCATCCATTGACTTGATTTTGGCTTTCTTGAGTAAGTTTTCAAATTCATTGTGGGTTCAAGGGATTCTAATTCTGCGAGTTCATGTCAGCTTCAAGGAATACATGTTTGACATCCACTCATTCTTTCTTCTTCTTTAATTATAATCCTCATTCTACGTGCCAAGCTTTGATCTATGTGCTGAGCCTTATCCTACGTGTTGTACCTCGATGGCGTGTTTTCAAAGTTATCCAGCAGATTTCAAAGCTAGATAGATCTTTTAAAACTTATGGATATTCTAATATTCTGGAAATAGTTATATAAGATATTTCCATTATTATTAGATAAGCTTGTTTTTAAAGTAACACAATTATAATATTTTAATGAGCTCTAAAAATATTATAATTGTGGATAATTATTTAAATTAAATATTTTAAGGCATTTTAAAATATTAAGAGATTTAACTTTACGTTGAAAACTCTAAATTAATTTAAATGATTTTATTCTCTTTGAGTAATTAACGATATTTCATCATTTTAAATAATGATGAAAGAATATTATTTTATAAACTTTAGTTTATAAAATAATATTCTGTCTTAATTCCTCTCAGTGTTTTATTTTAAATAAAACACTTACGTGTTTTCAAATCAATGTTTAAACTCATCGTTAGATAGTTTTGAGAATCCCAACCAGCACCACCTTTAGCCATCATGTCTCACCTCCACCACCTGCCTGTTCCTTTCCCACCGGCGAACTCTACCCCACCTATGCTGAGCTACACTCGTAAGTCTCTCTCTCTCTTTCTCCCTTGAACCAAATGGGTCTTAAACGTTATTTCTCCTCCTAGCGCCGCCATACACGGCCAAAACGGCCACCAAACATCACCAATGGCTTCACCACATCATGGGCTTCCTCCCCATGTCCTCCTTTTCTCTTACCTCTCTCACTTTCTCCAATGGGTCTCCACAACCATAGGTTCAGTTGCACTACCGTACATGGCTACCCATGGTGTCTCACCACCATCATCTTGTTCCTCTTATCACCATGACCTTCCCTAACAATTTTCATGCCCAACCGAGCTTTGTACAGCTTTCACTCTCCCTCACTCTCCAAGGCACGGGTTGCACTATTATTAGCCGATCTGCCACTGTGAGCCACCGCCTAACCACCACCTCATCATCGGAGCTCCATCACATCTTCCTCTACATCTCCCTAGCTTCCCATGAAGTTCCATGGCCTTCCTCCACCTCAAGTAGCCTCCCTCCCTTTTGAATGCACTATTCACAACGTGATGCTGCCGTACTCCGCCACCTTTGACCACATCGAGGCCACCTTGAGCCTTTCAAAGACCACGCGTAGCTATTCTCAAGCCCAAACTACCACTTTACGTGGTGGACAACCACATTATGCAGTGTTTTTGCCATGTACGACTCCTCCGACGCCTTGATCGTGATGGGCAGTGAGCGACGCACGAGTTATCCCATCGATGATATAACCCTCTGTCTCTAATTATTTATGTTTATATTAGTTGGTTGGTTGGACTGTAGACTGTGTAGTTAGTAATTGTGAAGTTCGATGCGTAGTTGTGAAGTATTGGACTTGAATGTGTAGTATTGTGGACTATGCTGTGAGTATGGGCGTGAGATGGATGCCGTAGTTGTGATGCACCATGAAGTGTGAAGGGAGTACACATGGAGCGTACTCTATGTAGCGCAGTGACACCGTGTGATGTGCACTGTAGTGATATGTGGCTTAGAATGAAGGGAGTACACATGGTGTGTGCTCCGTGTCATGTAACGACGCACCGTGTGATGTAGCGAAGGGGGTACATATGGTGTGTACTCCATGTTGTGTAGCGATGCATAGTGAGGAATGCATCGTAGTGATCTGTGTCATAGTGTGGATGGAAGAGAGTTCAATCGAGTGTACTTTGTTCTATGTCGTGAGACACTGGACGACGTGTCACGAAGGTTTGGATGGCATAGCTGAGAAGTGTGGAGTGTATGGTGTAGCGTCAAGAACTGTATAACAGTGTCCCGAAGTAGTGGTGATGTGGCTGTAATCCAAGGTGACGGGTGTCACCTTATATTCGACTATGGCTAAGAGTATATAGAAGTGGTGGAAAAGTATCAGAGAGTGCAGCGGAAGCATGATGGGCATCGTGACGTGACTCGGGATTAGTCTCGAGCTAAGTGACGTGACAGAGGTGCATTTTGGATGCAGTCTTCTCCTATCAAGTGTTGGGATGAACTTGTACCAGGTCGGGAAGTAGGAAGAGTCCTATCAACTGGGTCTGAGTAGAGGTGAGTTCGGTCCGGGGAGGTTTTGTAGACTGGACCGAACCTATTCTATCCAGGGTTTTCCCAACCTGGACCGGACCGAACTCCCTTGGGTCTGGTCCGGTCCGGTCCTATTCGGTCAGGTCGGTCCACGTTTGACTTTTTTTTTTAATCCAATGACATTTTGTTTAATACTTATGTAATTATATTGTGATATATTTAATATATATACATATAGTATACTATTATATATATATATATATATATTAGTAATACGCTAATACTATTAGTCTATTAGTAATAATACTATAACTAATAACTATATGTAATAATAGTAATAGTGATAACTATATATGTAACTATATGTAATACTAATAACTATACTAGTACTAATACTATAACTAATAACTGCATATAATGATAGTAATATTATACGTAATATTATATTAAATAATAGTAATACTCTTATTACTAATACTCTATGTAGTTATAGTGATTTAATACTAACATATTACATATTAAACTAACTATACTAATACTACTATAAATTTACAAATATATGATATATTATAATTTATACTATAACTTTTATAATATGTTAATACATTAATATATATACTAGTACTATATATTTTTCTTTTGATCGGTTATACTAGTACTATATATTATAATTAATAGTTATATATTAAAGAATATAGTAATACATTGATACTAAATATATATAGTTATAGACTTATAATGATTTAGTTATTATGAATTTAAGATTAGTATAACTAATAGTATATAATTGTATTAGTATTAGACTATTAGTAATTGAATTTGGCTATATTATATTAGTAATATTAGTTATGTTGAATTAGTTAGTTAGTATAACTATATTCTACATTATTAGTATTAATATAAATATTAGTATTAGTTATAACTATATAGCCTATATTGGAATTGAGAGTCTTAGACTATATAATAGACTAATAGCATTAGTACAACTATATAAATATATTGTATAGCTATATCTTAGTTTTAATTATAGTGAATAGTATAACTATATAATAGTAGACTATTAGTATAACTGTATTTTAGTATTAGTTATACAACTTATACTGTTATGGTGATTTTGTATATTATATTTTATAGATTATATTTATACTATAACTCTTATAATATATTAATATATACTAGTACTATATATTATAGTTATATATTAAAGGATATAATAATACATTCATACTAAATATATATAGTTATATTTCTAGTGATTTAGTTATTAACTTATTATGATTAGTATAATTATATAAATTATATAATAGCATATTAGTATTAATAGTAGGCTATTAGTATAGGTCACTATAGCTATTGTTGAAGTATTAGTTATATTGATTTAGTATAACTATATTAGTATAAGTATAACTATAGTCTATATTAAACTATTAATATTTTTTTTATACCATACATAATTATATAATTAATTATATACAACTATTATATAAATAATATATATAAATAATAATTTTTTTTATTTCCATTCGGTCCGGTCCGGGGGTCCGGGACCAAACTGAACCCCTTCGGTTCCTTGAAAACGGACCGGACCGAATCGGGTCTAGTCCGGTCCAAAATGACCAGTTCGATCGGTTTATCCGGTCCGGACCATCCGATTCTTAGCCCTAGGTCTGAGCAAGTTGGTATCAAAGTATGGAGGTTGTTTATACAAGCGGGTGTCCATTGGAATTATAAGTTGCTCTTAGGTGATAAAAGGGGATAAGATACAGGTGTCTTTGGCGAGACACGTGTGTCGGATAGGTTTACCATATATAATGGATAATCTATCCTCAGCATGGTTACATGGTGTTTTAGCCCCAGAGTTGGCTTGAATTCATGTAGCCTGACTGGTTGGGCATGAAGATTTAGTATGGGTTAGGACACGTGAAGGTAGTAATGGGTAATTAGTTTAAGGTTGGGATGCATGACTCTGTCGGTCATATCATGCGTCAGAATGTGGAAATAGAAGAATGAGACGGGGGTCTTAGTGTCTGAATCCTAAGGTGAATCACGGAGGCTCACTTTAAGGAATAAGACTCCGAAGGTTTTAGCATAGTAATTGGCACGTAGTCTAGGGATGGATGAAGAGTGTTCCAAGTGAGGCATAGTTCTATTTTCAAAATAGTTACTTATGCATTAGATAGATGATGACGTGAGGTTATGTGTTTGCATGTAGGTTGCTATCTGATACGCACACAAATGGACTACATTGATTGAGTATGGTATGAAGTCCAGGTAAGTATTGCGTTCATACTCTATTAGAGTTTTCTTATATAAATGAAGAAGAAAATGAGATCTTTTCTCTAAAAGGAAAATGAAACTTTCTTCTCCACGAGACACGCTTTAAGAAAAAGAAACTGAAACATAAGTTTTAAAGTATAAGTATGTAGCGGTCCTCCTTGGTAGCCCCTTTTCACGCACCCAAAGTATATACGTGTATGAATGTGAATGGATGCTATACGTGGTATGTATTATATATATGTTCACAAAAGGAAAACAAAGAGAAGCTTTAAAAGACACAAAAACTCACGTTTTCAAATGAAAAGAAAGAAAACTCTTTCTCTAAAAAGGAATTTTATAAAAAGGAAAGAAAATTATTTTCATTAAAAATGACTTTTACGAAAAGTTATTGACGCCGGACAGAATAGTGATTATCCTGCAGGCTAGTTCCAACAGATGATTCATAGGAGAAAAATCACCCAAAACCAGAGAGAAAAGTCTCTAAGGTTTAATTGAATATTATCAAATCAAGCAATAATGAAAATCAGTCCACAAGTCGAACTATTATAGCCAAAAATCGTGTTTTGCCAAATTTTGCCAAAAATAACAAAATCCCAAAAATTACACCAAATTGAAATTCAAAATAAAATAAGCAATCTGCAAAAAATCTAACCCAAATCGAGTTTAAAATGACTTCCTAACTGATAAACGAAATATTACCATAAATAGTAAAAAATAATAAAACTAGTGATTTGGAGGGGAAAACAGTAGAATTTGAGGTTGAACAAAAGGTACATGGAGCTTGCTCAATGTGGACAGCTTGTGCACCGAAAAGAGCTTTCCAAATTGGGGTCTTATGCGCAATTCCGACGCCCGTAACCAAAGTTATGGCCAAAAGACTGAAATGCATTCAAAACGGCCTCAATTAGGAACATATCACAATCAATTCTCACCTTTGCACTGATCTGCCAACTCATGGTATCTCAGCTCCATCAAGGTGCAATCTAACAGCTCAGCATCATCTGTCTTGGATCCCTTTGCATCATTTGCCCTGGGTTGGAAAGAACTCATCCTCGAGTTCAAAGTAGTGTCCTTAGAATCCACAAAACAAGGACTTAGGTGCTTCACATTAAAGACATCAGAAGTCTTCAAGTGACTGGGAAGGCGCAACCTGTAAACATTATCATTGATCTTCTGCACTACCTCACAAGGTCCAATCTTTTGATCCTTAAGCTTATTATACTCGCTAATAGGAAAACGATCACGAGTTAATACAACCTAAACAAAGTCACCAACATCAAAAAGTACCTGACGACGATGATTGTCAACCTGAGTCTTGTACTTGGTATTGCTCTCATGAATGGTCTGTTTCACCTGCTCATGGATACCCCAAAGATGCTTCGCCATCTCATCTGCTTTAGGACTGAAACATCCTATACATGGAATAGGGCTAAGTCCAGCACCCCAGATGGGTTCTGACCATAGACAATCTCAAATGGGCTTAAGCCTGTGGTTCTGTTTTTCGATCTATTGCAGGCAAATTCTGCTTGAGGCAATGCCAAATCCCACTGCTTCGACTTAGTTCCTGCCAAACACCTCAAAAGGTTGCCCAAACTCCAGTTCACCACCTCAGTCTGGCCATCCGTCTGGGGTGGTAGGCACTACTAAAATTCAATTGTGTTTCCAGTTTCCCCCACAAGCTCTTCCAGAAATGACTAATGAACTTGGTATCATGATCTAAAGTGATGGATCAAGGAACACCATGTAAAAGCATAATCTCCCTGAAATAAAGATGGGCAATCCAGACAACATCCATAGTCTTCCTGCAAGCTACAAAATGGGCCATCTTGGAAAACCTGTCCACCACAACAAAGATAGAATCCAAGGCTCTTTGGGTGCGGGGTAAGGCCAATACAAAATCCATGCTGACATTGAACCAAGGAGCTTTAGGAATAGGTAAGGGAGTGTACAAGTCTGCATTGGTGAGAACTCCCTTAGAATGCTGGCACACATAAGAACAATCCACATAATGGGCCACATCACTAGTCAACTTGGACCAATAAAAGTCAGAAGAGATAAGGGCCAATGTCTTATCTCGGCCACAGTGTCCCTCATTATGAAGCTCACTTATAATTTGTTGCCTCAATGAACAATCTGGAATGCACAACTGTAATCCACAAAACAGATACCCATTATGCAAAACAAAATCATGACGGTGACCATCAATTACCTCCTGAAATATCCTTCCAAAGGAAGGATCAGGTGCATACATATCTGTGAACATCTCAAAGCTTGCAACTTTGGTACTCATGGTGGTGAGGAGTAAGGTCTGATGGCTCAAGGCATCTGCGTCGTGGTTCAGACTCCCTACTTGGTGCATCAGCGTAAAGGTAAACTCTTGCAAGTATGCCACCCACTTGGCATGCCGTCTACTCAGCTTGTGTTGGCCATTGATGTACTTCAGGGCCTCATGATCGGTAAACAGATTAAACTCCTTCTGTACTAGGTAGTGAAGCCAATGCTTGAGGGATTGAACTATGGCATAGAACTCCAGGTCATAAGTGGAATAATTTTTCTTGGATCCCGATAGCTTCTCACTGAAAAAAGCAACTGGACGACCTGCTGACTCAGAACACCACCATGCCAATGCTACATGCATCACAATTTACCTCGAACAATTTGTCAAAATCAGGGAGTGTCAAAATTGGTGCCTCGGTCATCTTCTGCTTGACCAGTTGAAAACTGGCCTCTGCCTCCTCCAACCACTGGAAATCACGCCCCTTGAGGCACTCTGTGATAGGGGCAATCAGAGTGCTGAAATTTCTAATGAACCGGCGGTAGAAAGATGCCAATCCATGGAAATTTCGGATGTCATGTAAGGTCCTTGGTCTGGGCCACTCCAAGATTGCATCTATCCTTGACTGATCTGCATGAACACCATCAGTAGACACAACAAAACCAAGAAAAGTCACAAAAGTAGTGAAGAAAGAACACTTCTTCTGATTGACAAACAAGCACTCCGTTTTCAGCATCTCAAAAACAACACGGAGGTGATCAAAGTGTGAAGCCCACGTCGGACTATAAATGAGGATATCATCAAAGTAAACTACAATGAATTTCCCCATAGAAGGCTGCAAGACCTAATGTATAAATCTCATGAACGTGCTAGGCACATTGGATAGCCTAAAAGGCATGACCATCCACTCATACAACCCTTGTGGCATCTTAAATGCCATCTTCCACTCATCTCTAGGCCTTATTCTGATCTAGTGGTATCCGCTTTTAAGGTCAATTTTTGAGAAGACCTTAGAACTGGATAGCTAATCCAACATATCATCTAGACGGGGAATTGGAAACCGGTACTTCACTATAATTTTGTTGATCGCTCGGTTGTCAACACACATACGCCAAGAACCATCTTTCTTTGGCATTAGCAAGGCAGGGACTGCACATGGGCTCATACTCTCTCGGATATAGCCCCTCTCCAACAACTCTACCACCTGTCGCTGCAACTCTTTAGCCTCATTAGGACTGAGGCGATATGCTGGTCAATTTGGTGAACTTGACCCAGGAACAAGGTCAATTTGATGTTGAATATCCCTCATAGGCGGTAGCCCAGGAGGAAGATCCTCTGGCATCAAGTCAGAGAATTCTGCTAGCAGCCGCTGCACCTCTGTTGGTAAATTTGTATCCACGTCTACTGCACTATTCTCACAAGGTAGTAAAGCATAGACCACGCCTCCATGCTCAATCTCATCTAAAAACGTGGACATGGAAAGCAGGTTAGTATTATTGGCTACCGGGGTAGGAGTGAGTCATTCCCGCCTGGGCGCCAACACAATCTTTTTTCCCTTGATGTTAAGGGAATACGTATTCTTTCGTCCATCATGAATGACACTGCGATCATACTGCCAAGGTCGACCCAACAATACTTGACACGCATCCATAGACACAACATTACACCAGGCATTATCGAAATATTTTCTACCAATTGAAAAAGACACGAGGCAACGCCTATCAACTGTTACCTCACTTCCTTTATTTAGCCATGACAACTTGTATGGCTTAGGATGACAGTCTGTCTTCAACTGCAATTTCTGGACAACCTCCTCGGACACTACATTCTCACAACTACCACTACTAATGATCATTTTGTAGACTTTATCTGCAACTGTGCAGGTCGTGTGAAAAATATTGGTTCTTAACCAATTGTCCCCTGAATCACCCTTGGGAGTTAGTAGACTCTTGCGAATGACCAGAGTCTCATGACCATCTGCATACAGCACATCATCAGTCTCATCATTGTCATACACGGCTCGCCAATCTCCTCAGTCTCGTCTACCACATTTTCCTCAATTAACAAATTTTTGCCCTTTTGATTAGCAGGCTTCCTACAATTAGTTGCCCTATTCCCTGTTCACCACAATGAAAACATCTAATAGTAGGGTTAGAATTACCCTACGATGGCTGCTGGAAAGGACGGGAATCCTGAGGGCAAACTGGCCGACTGTTTTGATCGCTCCTAACCACTGGTCTCCTATTTTGCTATTTTTCAACAGCAAGTGCACGCTGGTAGGCCTCCGAAACAGTCCAGAGTGGATGAAGGTTGAGGACATCTTACAAGTGCTGGCGCAAACCCCCCAAATACAGCACCACCATCTGGTAAAACTCCTCCGTGTAATCATTGACTGATCGCGCCTTGCCTCAACGCATGAAGTCACTGAAATAAGGTTTACGTGTAACCGAAGGGAAGGAAGTGACCCTTCATCTTCTTCTTCATCTTCTCCCAATTAGTGATCTTGGCCTTGCCCTGCCTGTCTTGTGAACGTCGCAACTGCTCCCACCACGCAGATGCTCTTCCCTTGAGTTTGATGGCGATCAGTTTCACTTTCACACGATCGGGGACTTCCTTATAATAAAAAATACGCTCCACTTCGTTAATCCAATCAAGAATCCCTCGGCCTATAACGTACCAGAAAACTCGAGCAGATCGACCCAAAAACTGAGGTCTCCACGACGCTCCTCTTGACCATGGTGCTCCCGGAATAGAGCATGATTGTGATATGGGTTTTCGAAAGTGGAATTAGAATCGTGATCAAAGGCCTCACGATCATCGAAATCCTGTGCCGCCAGGCGTTGGGTTAATTCTGCGACTTGCCTCTGTAAATCCTCAATCGTCGCATGCTAAACACTGCGATCATGTTGTTGGGCTTCCTCATTTGGAACCTGCTCACGACGACCATGACCATGACCACCAGCCATTGAAACTGATGAAATTTCCTAAGAAGACGTTGAAGCTCTGATGCCAACTGACGCCGGACATAATAGCAATTATCCTGCAGGCTAGTTTCAACAGATGATTCACAGGAGAAAAATCGCCCAAAACTAGAGAGAAAAGTCTCTAAGGTTTAACTGAATATTATCAAAGCAAGCAATAACGAAAATCAGTCCACAAGCTGGACTGTTATAGCCAAAAATCGTGTTTATCCAAATTTTGCCAAAAATAGCAAAATCTCGAAAATCACTCCAAATTGAACTTTAAAATAAAATAAGCAATTTTTAAAAAATAAAGCCCAAATTGGGTTTAAAATGATTTCCTAATTGATAAACGAAATATTACTGTGACGCCCCCAAAATCCCCACGCCCGAACACGGGGAAATTGAGACGTCCGGATGGTGACACCCCGGGTCACCATCCCATCGACGGGTGCCGAGTGTGTGCAAGGCAGCAATTGTGTACAGAGAGACACGCAGCGGATAAGAAAGTCATAACTAAGTACCAGAATTTTTCTTAACGTAATACAAGCTGTTTAAAACATACATAGATAAAATATTACAAAACACAAAAGCAGTTTTAAACAAATAAAAAGATAACATCAGCAACCCGGCGGAGCCGCATCCTCGGGCTCAGCCTCTTCCTCCTCCTCCTCAACTCCTGCACCAAAAGCTACGGAACCACAAATGGTTCCGCAGGTAAGTAAAACCCCAAACACTACCAGATAAAAACACATATAACTCAAACAAGATGCATGAAACATGCCCAATGCACAAAGCCCAAAATCACCAGTTTTCCACACACGCCAAAAACCCATATGACCCAAAAACATATCCTTTCCGAAAAACATGCCAAAAGTCACATTTGGCCCAATATCTCGCCGGAAGTCCATCCGGCCCAATATCTCGCCAGAAGTCCATCTGGCCCACGCCAAAAGTCCCATTTGGCCTCACAAACCATTATCCAATTTTTAACCGTATGCACCATGACCTCCCCTAGGGGTCATCCGCACACCCTGGCTCCAGTGTCACACCGCAGAGTACCACCACGCATGTGACACCTAACAAGCGATGCCCAGTTCCGCGCCCCGCGCGTGCGTAGCCAAGCATCCTCTAGCCCTCGCCAGCAAAGGGCCACGGAGTCGGTGAGTAGGGCGATGCCCGGTTCCGCGCCCGGCGCGTTCGTAGCCAAGCATCCCCTAGCCCCGCTCCCGTCATCTCTCTCGACAACTCAGGGGACATCACTCAGTTTATTCCGCTCCCGAGTGACCAGAGGAGCTCCACCGAGATAATAACCCATCCCGGCTTGGGCTCGTGATACACACGCACCCGTAAAACCACTCACGCCAATACACAGGCTTTTCACACAAATCCCACAAACACATGTGCATGCACCATGAAATGCCATATCAATGCATAATAAAATAATCCAACAACATAAATCAATAAAACAGACAACTCCGTCCTCCATCCATCCGACCCCCGAAACTCCTCGGACTTAGTCCGGAATCAACAACCAACAACAAATATTTATTGAATGAGCAATAAATATTTAAATCTGTAAATAGGGTTTGGAAAATACTTACAGCGCTATACGGCAATTTTAGAAAACAAGCGGCGTTGCAAGCGGCGGAAAAACAGCAACGTCACAGTGAAAATTCACTGTGGCCGTGGGTCCGAAAAACCCACTTTTGAACGGGGACAAACTAGGACACGGGATTGATAGGGAATGGTCTAGAGGTGGTTGTGAAGCTATTGGAAGTGACGGACGGCCGTGGGTGGCGGCGGAATGGCCGGAAATGGGTGGGTTAGGACGGCAAGGGACCGGTGATGAAGTGGTGAAGAAATGGTGGCCGGAGGTGGAGCGACGGCGGCGGATCGGAGTGAAAACCGTGGGTGCTTGTTGGGCTTTTTCCGGCCAAATGGCCGGCCGGTTGGGGGTGGGTTTTGGAGGGAAGGTAGACCGGAAGGAGAGGAAGAGAATGGGACCGGTGGGAGGCCGAACGGTGGCCGGACGGCAGCGGTAGGGGCTGGGGAAGGCTGACGCCGGCGTGAGGGAGAGAGAGAGAAGAGAGAGAGTGCACGGGGGGGGGGTCCGAGTCGGGGGAGAGAGGAGAGAGAAAAGAAAGAGAAAAAAAGAAAAAGAAGAAAAAAGAAAAGAAGGGAAAAAGAAAAAAGGAAAAAGAGAAAAAGAAAAAAAAGATGTGAAAAGAAATGAGGTCCAGTCCTCACTCCGGGAAAAGAAACAAACCGCCAAAAAAGATTAAAACCACAAAAACAACTAAAAGAAATAAAACACAACCTCAAATAAATTAAAATAAATTAAAAACCGACTTTAAAAACGCAGTTAAAATAAAATAAAATATCTGATATATTAATTAAAATAAAAACAATTATTTCAGCGAAAATACACTTAAAAGCGGGTCATCACATCCTCCCCTCCTTAAAAACAATTTCGTCCTCGAAATTGCAAATCAACTACCAACTTAAAGCAAGCCACATAAACGCTCACAAACTAACAGAGATCAAGATTAAAATGCATACCTTCATCATTCGAACAGATACGGGTACTGCTCCCTCATGTCCGCTGCTCGATCCCAAGAGAAGTCTTGAGCTAACGGATCTCCCCAAGCCACTTTAACCAACGGTATTTTTGGACCTCAATTGTTGCTCCCTCCAATCCAAAATCTGCGACGGAACAACCTCGTAAGTGAGATCCGGTTGCAACTGAATACTCGTTGGGTCGACGAAGCGTGGCTCTTGCTGTCCAAAGCTCTTCTTCAGGGATGATACGTGGAAGACATCATGAACATCCCCAAAATAATCCGGCAAAGCAACTCTATAGGCAACGGACCCTACTCTCTCCAGAATCTGAAAAGGGCCGACGTACCTCGGATCTAGTTTCCTTTTCTTACCAAAACGCTTAACACCTCTCATGGGAGAGACTTTAAGATAAACCCAATCACCAACTTCAAATGACAATTCTCTCCTCCTGGTATCAGCGTAGCTTTTCTGGCGACTCTGAGCTGCCGCCATTATATCTCTAATGATCCGGACTTGGCTTTGCATTTCTTGAATTATTTCGGGTCCAATAATTCTACTCTCCCCAACTTCATCCCAACACAAGGGCGACCTACACTTTCTCCCATAAAGAGCTTCATAGGGAGCCATCTGAATGGTCGCATGGTAGCTGTTATTGTAGGCAAACTCAATGAGCGGCAAATGATTTTCCCAACTCCCTTGGAATTCCAAGGCACATGCTCGCAACATGTCTTCCAGGGTCTGGATGGTGCGCTCTGACTGGCCGTCTGTCTGCGGGTGATAAGCAGTGCTGAACTTCAACTTAGTACCCAAAGCTGCCTGCAGACTCTTCCAGAACTGCGATGTGAACCTCGGGTCCCGATCCGACACTATACTCTTTGGTATGCCGTGTAGCCTCACTATCTCCTTAACATACAAACGGGTCAACTTACCCAAAGAGTCGGTGTTGTTAACAGGCAGAAAATGAGCACTCTTCGTTAACCGGTCCACGATCACCCAAACAGAGTTCTTCCCACTAGGTGTTCTCGGCAAACCCACTACGAAATCCATCGTGATGTCATCCCACTTCCACTCAGAAATAGGGAGGGGTTGGAGCATACCTGCAGGTCTCTGATGCTCGGCCTTTACCTGACGACACGTGTGGCATTTCTCCACATATAAGGCAACGTCCTTCTTCATTCCATCCCACCAGTAAATTTTCTTCAAGTCTCGATACATCTTTGTACTGCCGGGATGAACTGAATACGGGGCCGCATGAGCTTCCGCCATGATCCGTTCCTTGAAATCTGAGTCCTTTGGGATCACTCTGCGATCTCGGAACCGAAGTATTCCATCACTATCCATGCTATAGTGCAACGGCCCTCGAGATTTTCGGACTCTTTTCCTGATGTTCAGCAGCTTCTGATCCTTTCTTTGGAGAGCTTTCAATTCTTCAAAATCTACTACCCGAATGTCCAGAACCGAAGACAAAATCTCTACTTACTGCGAACTCTCTATAAGGAGCCTTCTCATCCCATAAAGTAACGAATCCATTTCTGACGGTTCGGCTTCATCCTCCAAATGAGACTTCCGGCTCAAAGCATCAGCAACTATGTTAGCCTTCCCCGGGTGGTACTTGATCTCACACTGATAGTCACTGATTAGCTCTAGCCAACGCCTCTGCCTCATATTCAAATTTTTCTGGGAAAACAAATGCTTCAAGCTCTTATGATCAGTAAATACCTCACAAGCTTCCCCATACAAGAAATGCCGCCAGATCTTGAGTGCAAAAACGATCGCAGCCAACTCTAGATCATGCGTCGGATAATTCTTCTCATGGTCCTTAAGCTGACGAGATGCATAGGCTACAACCCGTCCTTCCTGCATAAGGACACAACCCAAACCGAACTTAGACGCATCACTGAAGACTACAAACGGCTTATGCGGTTCTGGGAGTGCTAACACTGGTGCCGTCGTCAACCTGTTCTTCAATTCCTGGAAGCTTCTCTCACATTTCTCTGACCAAACAAATTCTGTATTCTTCCGAGTCAAAGCTGTGAGAGGTCCGGATAAGCGAGCAAAACCCTCTACAAACCTTCGGTAGTAACCGGCGAGCCCCAAGAAACTCCTGATCTCGCGTACTGTAGTTGGGCGTGGCCATGACAAAATGGCTTCTACCTTACTGGGATCAACTGCCACCCCACCCTGGGAAATTACATGCCCAAGAAATTTAACTTCTTCCAACCAGAACTCACACTTGCTGAGCTTGGCGTACAACTGGTGCTCTCTCAATTTCTCAAGTACCAGACTAAGATGATACACATGCTCTTCAATATCTCGGGAATAAATCAGTATATCATCAATAAATACTACCACGAAGGAATCCAGATAAGGTTGGAACACCCGATTCATCAAATCCATGAAAGCGGCAGGAGCATTAGCTAGCCCAAACGGCATCACTTTAAATTCATAGTGTCCATACCTCGACCTGAAGGCAGTTTTCGGCACATCCTGCTCTCTGATTCTCAGCTGGTAGTATCCCGACCTCAGATCAATTTTAGAGAACACCGCTGCCCCCTGAAGTTGGTCAAATAAATCATCTATCCGCGGGAGAGGATATTTATTTTTGATGGTCACCTTGTTCAACTCCCTATAGTCAATGCACATACGAAGGGTTCCATCTTTCTTTTTAACAAATAAAACTGGAGCACCCCACGGCGATGTACTAGGCTGAATAAACCCCTTCTCTACTAATTCTTGCAACTGAGTCTTCAACTCTTTCAATTCAGCCGGTGCCATGCGGTAAGGAGCCTTATGCACAGGAGCCGCTCCAGGTTCCAAGTCTATAACAAACTCCATCTCTCGCACGGGGGGTAGTCCGGGCAAGTCATCCACAAACACATCGGGGAACTCCTCCACAACTGGAATGTCTGCCAAGGACTTCTTCTCAGACGGCGTGGACACCATCTGGACCAAGAATGCATCCGCTCCCCATGCAATCTCTCTTCTTGCCTGTATCGCCGATATAATCATCGGCTTTTCTTTTAATCTACTCCCCGCAAATTCCAGACAATCACCATCCGGAAGCTGAAAGCTAATTGTCCGACTTCTGCAATTAATAGTCGCAGAATATCGGTATAGCCAATCCATCCCGAGGATGATATCGAAACCCAACAGCTTGAATACCACCAGATCAGCGTCCAAAAACCTTCCCTCAAAATTTAACGGGCATCCCAAAGCAACCTTGGAACACCACACCATCTCGCCGTCGGGTAGCGCCACTACCATAGCCTTCGGCAACGGTTCCGTGACCAAGTTACACACCCGAGCAAATGTGGAAGACACAAACGATCGTGAAGCACCAGAATCAAACAAAGTACAAGCATAAAACTCATACAACCGGACTCTTCCTGAACCAAACACACAACCCATGAAATCCAAAAAAAACAACGAAGAAACCAAATACACCAAAAATAAATCCAACTTAAAAGATTAAATTAATCCATACCTGTGATTACTCCAGCATCATGGGTCGCTGGTGCCTCATCGTCCACCTCTCCGGGCGTGACAGCATAAACCCGGGCTTGCACTGCTTGTCTCGGGTTGGTTCTTCCACCGTGTCTACCTCCACGGCTTCCTTGAGCTCTAACGGGGCAATCCCGAGCAATATGCCCCACTTGGCCGTACCGATAACACTGGGGTCCGCTACTCATCCGACACTCGCCCTCATGAGCTCTATTACAAATTCCACAAACAGGCATACGTCCTCCCATGCGAACACTGGAGGATGCTTGAGTTCGGGTTCCAGTTCGCTGAACAAACTTCTGAGGCGAACCCGAGCTGCTTCCTTCACCAGAAAAACTTCGCCTCTTTTGCCCTGAAGGGGAGCCCAAACTCAGATTATTTTCCCTCTCTATAAGGGTGGCCACATCCACTAACTCCTGAAAAGTGGATATCCGATGGCTGACCACCAAACGGCGTATATCAGGGCGTAGTCCCTCCTGAAAACGCTCAGCTCGCAGCTCCTCTATGGCAACAAGATGAGGAGCAAACCGCTCAAGTTCTATGAACCTCCGGGCGTATTGTTCCACTGTTGCGCCCCCTTGGACCAGATTAGAGAATTCTCTTGCCTTTTGCTTCCTTACCGATGCGGGAAAGAAGCGGTCATTGAATTCTTTCTTGAAACGCTGCCAGGTCACCGCAGCGAAAGATCCCAATTCAGATTCCAGCATCACCCTCCTGGTATCCCACCAATCAGAAGCGATACCCTGCAAAAGATAGCTGGCGTAGAGTACTTGCTGAGCTTCAGTGCATCCACACACCTCAAAGGTTTTCTCCAGATCCTTGATCCATTTTCCAGCCTGAAGAGGATCCTCATTTCCAGTAAAGTGTGGGGTCCGATGCGCTAGGAAGCGCTCATAGGTGCATCCGGCTTGCACCATGCTACTGGACCCTCCTGGATACATCCAAGGTCCTCCCTGATATGGCCAGGGACCTCCTGGTTGTGGCCAATACACTCCCTGTGGCGGACAAGGCTCTCCTGACGGTGGATAGGGCCCTCCTGATGGTGGCCAAGGACCCCCTTGTGGTGGCCAAGGCCCTGCCTGTTGTGGCCTAATATTCTGTTGCATGAACTCCGTCATCTGCCGAATTGCTTCGGCTATGGAGTCCTCCCTGGATGTATTGTCTTGCGGTTCCTGAGTATTTTTCCTTGGTCTACCTGGTCTCCCCATATTCCTGTCACAACACCACTCTTGACCCTCCTTTAAGAAAACAAAAAAAAACCATCATAAAACCAACAAAACAAAACAGCACCACGCAGCAAGAAACAAAAGAAACCCGCATGCCAAAACATAACTAAATAAAACAAGCAACCAAACATAAACAAATAAAACAAATAAAACAACTATACTTAACATAATTTTAAAACACAACTTTAAAAACATTCTGGTACTACCTACGGGACTTGTGGTTTTACCCAGAGCCAAACCGCTCTGATACCACCTGTGACGCCCCCAAAATCCCCATGCCCGAACACGGGGAAATTGAGACGTCCGGATGGTGACACCCCGGGTCACCATCCCATCGACGGGTGCCGAGTGTGTGCAAGGCAGCAATTGTGTACAGAGAGACACGCAGCGGATAAGAAAGTCATAACTAAGTACCAGAATTTTTCTTAACGTAATACAAGCTGTTTAAAACATACATAGATAAAATATTACAAAACACAAAAGCAGTTTTAAACAAATAAAAAGATAACATCAGCAACCCGGCGGAGCCGCATCCTCGGGCTCAGCCTCTTCCTCCTCCTCCTCAACTCCTGCACCAAAAGCTACGGAACCACAAATGGTTCCGCAGGTAAGTAAAACCCCAAACACTACCAGATAAAAACACATATAACTCAAACAAGATGCATGAAACATGCCCAATGCACAAAGCCCAAAATCACCAGTTTTCCACACACGCCAAAAACCCATATGACCCAAAAACATATCCTTTCCGAAAAACATGCCAAAAGTCACATTTGGCCCAATATCTCGCCGGAAGTCCATCCGGCCCAATATCTCGCCAGAAGTCCATCTGGCCCACACCAAAAGTCCCATTTGGCCTCACAAACCATTATCCAATTTTTAACCGTATGCACCATGACCTCCCCTAGGGGTCATCCGCACACCCTGGCTCCAGTGTCACACCGCAGAGTACCACCACGCATGTGACACCTAACAAGCGATGCCCAGTTCCGTGCCCCGCGCGTGCGTAGCCAAGCATCCTCTAGCCCTCGCCAGCAAAGGGCCACGGAGTCGGTGAGTAGGGCGATGCCCGGTTCCGCGCCCGGCGCGTTTGTAATCAAGCATCCCCTAGCCCCGCTCCCGTCATCTCTCTCGACAACTCAGGGGACATCACTCAGTTTATTCCGCTCCCGAGTGACCAGAGGAGCTCCACCGAGATAATAACCCATCCCGGCTTGGGCTCGTGATACACACGCACCCGTAAAACCACTCACGCCAATACACAGGCTTTTCACACAAATCCCACAAACACATGTGCATGCACCATGAAATGCCATATCAATGCATAATAAAATAATCCAACAACATAAATCAATAAAACAGACAACTCCGTCCTCCATCCATCCGACCCCCGAAACTCCTCGGACTTAGTCCGGAATCAACAACCAACAACAAATATTTATTGAATGAGCAATATATATTTAAATCTGTAAATAGGGTTTGGAAAATACTTACAGCGCTATACGGCAATTTTAGAAAACAAGCGGCGTTGCAAGCGGCGGAAAAACAGCAACGTCACAGTGAAAATTCACTGTGGCCGTGGGTCCGAAAAACCCACTTTTGAACGGGGACAAACTAGGACACGGGATTCATAGGGAATGGTCTAGAGGTGGTTGTGAAGCTATTGGAAGTGACGGACGGCCGTGGGTGGCGGCGGAATGGTCGGAAATGGGTGGGTTAGGACGGCAAGGGACCGGTGATGAAGTGGTGAAGAAATGGTGGCCGGAGGTGGAGCGACGGCGGCGGATCGGAGTGAAAACCGTGGGTGCTTGTTGGGCTTTTTCCGGCCAAATGGCCGGCCGGTTGGGGGTGGGTTTTGGAGGGAAGGTAGACCGGAAGGAGAGGAAGAGAATGGGACCGGTGGGAGGCCGAACGGTGGCCGGACGGCGGCGGTAGGGGCTGGGGAAGGCTGACGCCGGCGTGAGGGAGAGAGAGAGAAGAGAGAGAGTGCACGGGGGGGGGGTCCGAGTCGGGGGAGAGAGGAGAGAGAAAAGAAAGAGAAAAAAAGAAAAAGAAGAAAAAAGAAAAGAAGGGAAAAAGAAAAAAGGAAAAAGAGAAAAAGAAAAAAAAGATGTGAAAAGAAATGAGGTCCAGTCCTCACTCCGGGAAAAGAAACAAACCGCCAAAAAAGATTAAAACCACAAAAACAACTAAAAGAAATAAAACACAACCTCAAATAAATTAAAATAAATTAAAAACCGACTTTAAAAACGCAGTTAAAATAAAATAAAATATCTGATATATTAATTAAAATAAAAACAATTATTTCAGCGAAAATACACTTAAAAGCGGGTCATCACAATTACCATAAGTAGTAAAAAATAATAAAACTAGTGATTTGGAGGGGAAAATAGCAGAATTTGAGGTCGAACAAACGGTACATGGAGCTTGCTTAATGTGGACAGCGTGCGCACTGAAAAGAGCTTTCCGAATTGGGGTCTTATGTGTGATTCCGACACCCGTAGCCAAAGTTATGGGCAAAAGATTGAAACGCACTCAAAACGGCCCCAATTAGGAACATATCACAATTAATTCCCGCCTTTGTGTTGATCTGCCAACTCATGGTATCTCAGTGCCATCAAGGTGCAATCTGACAGCTCGTCATCATCTATCTCGGATCCCCTGCATCAGATATAAAACCATTTTCTTTTAAAATGACTTTACTAAAATGATGAACTGAAGAACCATAAGAACTGTAAGGACTAAAATGAAAGAATGGACTGAAAGGACTGTAAAGGAAAGGAAAGGACTGAATGCATGATGTATGAGGATACGTAACGGCCACATGGACAGAAATGGAAAAGGTATCAAATGGATTGGATTGGGCAGATTGCAATGCCGGGTAAGTAGTACTGGTAGTGCACTAAGTGCTGCACCCTGACGGAATGGATTCCCAATCCGTGGCCATGGGAGGAATCAAGTCCAAAAGACAGTTAACCCAGCACATGGGGTGTAATAGTGTGCTACATAACCAATGAAAATGATAAGAAAGAATGGATGGATGTTAAGAAAAAATGCATGTAAGTATGAAAAGACATATGCATGAATGTACATAAGTAAGAAAAGATGAATGCATGAATGCATGTATGTATGTAAAAAGACGTATGCATGAACAGACTCTTTAAGAAATGAAGGCAGTGATGCGTGGAGAACTGTTTTAAGATAGAAAACATTTTAAAAGGAAAAACACCACCTCACAACTTTTTAAAAATGAACTGAAAGACGTATGCATGCTAAGTACGATATGTATGTATGGAATGATAACTGTATGACTGAAAACCTATGTTATTATATTTTAACTATATGAAGCAATGCTTATGAGTCATCGACTTATTTTAGTTTTTATGTGTGCCCTCATAGGGACAAGATGAGCATGACAGGTCAGGACAGGCATAGCCCCAAGGGGAAGAGTACGAAGGCCTTGGCAAGATATTTTGTACGAGAAAATTTAATTATAAAATTTAATATTTTCCGCTGTAATCTTTTAATTAAGAAAATCAATTTTATTTATAACATGGAGCCTTTTGTATATTGGCATGAAAGGAAAAGAAATTTTTAAAAGGAATCATAATTCTCATCGATTTTTATCAAAATCATTTTGAAAAAGACCCACTACAAGGACGGGTGTTACAAGACGCCCACAGTGGTAGTTACGAAGGATATTTTACTACAACTCGACTTAACTTACGAAGAAATCCCCATTTAGATTACAAACTGGAAGGATAAAGAACTTCAAAATAAAAAAATTCCACTAGTTAAGGTTTTGTGGTGGAATGATGCTATTAAGGATGCTAAGTGGGAAAAGGAAGTCGACATGAGGAACAAATACCCCTATTTATTATGTGATGACCTGTTTTTACGTGTATTTTCACTGAATGAGTGTTTTTAATTTAATTAATATATTAGTTTATTTATTTTAAATTATTGTATTTTAAATTGATTTTTATTTTATTTGATGTGGTGTTTAATTTATTTTAATCGTTTTACAGTTTTTAAAATCGTTTTCGGCAGATCAGTTTTTGGATTCCGGAGTGAGGATTGGACCTCATTTCTTTTCTTTTTTCTTTTTTCTTTTCTCTTTTTTCTTTTTCCTTTTTTCTTTTTTCCTTTTCCCCTTTCCTTCATTCTTCTTTCTTTCTTTTTCTTCTTCTTTTTCTCTTCTCTCCCCGCACGCCCGAACGCCCCTTTTCTCCCCTTCCTGTCGTCGCCCGTTGACAACCCAAACCACCTCCGTCCGGCCGCCGTGTAGTACACCACCCCCACCAAAATCTTCCCCTCCCACCGGTGATCACCCCCACCAATTTTCAGAGCCATTCGTCCAGCCATTAGCTGCCAAGCACGGCTGGAAGTCACGGCATCAGCCCACCCTTCTCTCTCTGTCGCCAGTTGCTTTCTCAGCTCAAAACCGCCGCTTGCCTGCGACGTGGCCAACACCACCCACCCAGTTTTCTTCCCCTCCCACCGGTGAACATCCCCACCAAGTTTCACCTTCATCTGAGCCACCGTTAGTTGCCACGAGCTCCTCCAAGCCACACGGGTTTTGAGCTCCTCCACGCCGTCGGAATAATTGAGGACGAAATTGCTTGTTTTGGTTGGTTATTTGTGCCTTGAGGCATGTATTACATGAAGCATACATGTGCATTTTTTTAAATTGAGAAAATCATGTTTTGTCAGCATAAATGGATTTTCGGGTGCGTGTGTATCACGACCCCAAGCCGGGATGGGGTATTATCTAGGTGGAGCTCCTCTGATCACTCGGGAGTGGATAATACTGAGTGACATCCCCTGAGTTGTCACTGGGCGACGACCGGATCGCACGATACGGTAACGCTATCGTGTCGAATCCGTGGTCCCTAGAGTGGCGGGGACTAGAGGATGGCCTGGTCCAGGGACACGCTGGGCACAAGTACTGGGCATCGCTCGTTTAGGTGTCACACGCGTAGACGTTACCTGCGGTGTGGCACAGAGCCAGAGTGTACGGATGATCCCTAGGGGAGAACATGGTGCATGCATAATTGGATTGGTTTTATGGTTTTGATTACGGGCCATTTTCTGGGAAAATGGCGAGGTTCGTTTTGAGGCTATGTGATCCATTTTCTGGGAAAATGGTGGTTTTTGTTTTGGGCCATTATCTGGGATAATGGCGAGGAATAGTTTTAATGGTAATGTTTTTGGGCCAAATGGGTTTTTTTGGCGTGCGTGGAAAAATATGGTTTTCATGGGGCATGTGCATTGGCTTTTCTTTCATGCATACTGTTTGAGTTTTATATGTTTTTATCTAATGGTGTTTGGATCTTACTTACCTGTGGTACCATTTTTGGTTCCGTAGATTTTGGTGCAGAGTTCAAGGAAGAGGAGGAGGCTGAGCTTGAGGATGCGGCTCCGCCGAAGTTTTGAGTTGGAGTTATGCTTTATAGTTGGTTTGAAACTATATTTGTAGTTTGTAATATTTTATTATGTATGCTTTGAACAGCTTTGTATTAAACTAAGAAAAATTCTGGTACTTAGTTTATGACTATGCTATCCGCTGCGTGTTTCTTCGCGCACATTTGTTGCTTATACACACACTTGGCACTCGTTGATAGGGTGGTGACCCATGATGTTATCATCCGGACGTCTCGATTTCCCCGTGTCCATGCGTGGGGATTTGGGGGCATCACATATTAGGCTTGTCAATTGTTTGGCATAGCATCATGGCATCCATTGTTATGTCGCCATGTGACCCGCATTCTTTCTCATTGTTTATAGTTGCACCATGGTCAAAAATGGTAGGATCACCCGTTGGACATATATGACCTCTACTCGACTTCGGAGGCTAAAAGTCGAGTAGCAATGGATATGACTAGACCATATGATCAACACATTTTGGTTCAGTAGGAGAGGTTGGAGTACCATAGGACTCACATCCTTGACCATGACGGGAGAGGTAACGTCTGCATGAGGAAAGCCCTACCACATGAAGAATGCTAGCCCTTATGACCTCTTTCGGTGGATGGGGAGACTAGGACTAGATGGCTTAGATGCCTTATTAGGTTAACTTTCTTAGCTACACCAGTTCATCCTGAATCGAGCTAGGTAGCCGAGTAGCATTAGGTTGAGTAAGAGCCACTATATTCTAACCCCACTCCCCTCGAAACACCAAATTTTTCTAACTCCTCTTTGAGTTGCATTTGTTTTTGTGGGGAGGGATATCCCAGGCTTGAGAGTAAGGAGACTAAACAGTGGAGGTTCAACAAGAAGAGACTTAACACTCTTTATGATTCAGTGGAGGAAAAGTACTTTTACCACACCCAGGACGAGATGACAGAAGATGACACTGAGAGACCCCCTTCGAGCCCCAAGCCATAGCATAGTTGGTGAGTCACACTTAGCTTTTGTTTGATGCATGTCTTATATTTACTAAGACCTCGATTTTAAGGATGAAATCTTGTCTTAATGGGGGGGCGGGGATGTAACGTGCCTAATTACCCAGTAGAATTAACCCCTAATTGCCCTTAGAATAATCTTATGATTTTGGGATTTATATATATATATATAGAAGCATAAGAATTATTATTATGAATTTAGTTTTTTTGGGAGAAAGTTAGGCTTGTTTTACCCATTAGACTATGGCACGTAGTGTCCTTAATGGTTAAGATTGAGTGGTTTAGTAAGCAAGCCCAATAGTGCTTCACTTAAGGCCCTTAGAAAGTTTTCGCCCAAGTGTAAGGAAGGCATAAGGCCTTTTGGGCCTAACTTTGTGTTAGGTTTGACCTATGGCCTATTTATGATAAGACAAGCCTTTCAAGCCTCATCTTTGTGGATCTTGAGGCCTCTTATGATCTCTTAAAATTTGGAACCAGGGCCTCCCATCAACTCACACCCAAAAACCCATGAACCATGCAACTCCCATTCATGACATTAGCCCAACAAGGCCCATAGCCTTGTCTTGCATTTTTCACACTTCTATTTGAAGCTCACATACACCGTACCATTGGTTTCCTCAAGTCTATATTGTATCTCATGTCCCTAAGGAATTCTTTGGACTCAAAATTAAGTTTTGAACTAGGGTTAAGAGCATTGATCAAACTTAACCATGATTAGTGATCTTTAAACCATGTTTTGAGCTTAATTTTCCAGCTTAATCTTTTTAGACTTTTTGATCTGAAATTTATTATTTTAACTATTTTTTTGATCATTCTTAGACTAAATTAGAAGATTAGTCTTGATTCCACACATGTCATTAGAAGCAAAGACATATCATTGCCCAAGATCCACCAATCGACTCACACATGCACTTTCATGTACATTGCACAAAAATTGCCTCATAGCCCATGCCAATTCCATCTTGTTTTTAGTTCAAATTCTCACCGTTCATGCCTTATATCAACCCTTTAGAACCAAACCACAAAATCCCAAACCGAATGCACCTAAACTCTAGTTGGATGGAAACCGATTAGCTTGGGTTCTGATCTCACTTCTGCATATATGGCTGAGCAACTACCACATGCCACCTCCTTTCCACCAATACCCAGTAAGCCCTCAAGGCACTCATGAGTTGGTTTGTCATCTTATACCCCAAAGTGGACCCAAACCGATTTGACAAAGGATGAGGATAGAGCATGTCACGGCTGGACCACCACCACCATACTCCTCTACTTTTTCCTGCACATGAATGATCACTCAGCAACCAACAAAGCACCACTCCTTCACCTAAAAAGCCATCAAAATTAAGACTTTTGACCTACAAAACTGTTGAACCCAAGGTTTCAAGTTTCATGTGATTATAAATCTACACATGGATTTTGATGATAACAAATGAATTCAAAGAATAAAGGAGTTTCAAGTTCAAGTTGTCCACACAATGGAGTCAAGCACATCAAAGAACCAAGCATGAGCAAGAAGGAAACAAGTTCACATTAAAGTCATAGAGTAATGTTGTAAATCTCTTAAAATTCAAAATTAGGATTAATGCTCAAAATTAATATTTTATCATAAAGCATTAAAATACATTTTCCACATGTGAATGAATATTTTTGAAAATTAAATTTGAAAATTTTGAAAGATGATTGATTGTCATCTTTTACATGTGCATGCCTTGATTAAAGGGTTGACCTTTGAAAATATTAAAGATGATTGATTGTCATCTTTTACATGTGCATGTTTTATTTGAATTTTTTCAAAAGTGATTGATGCTTTTTTAGACTTATACAAAAGGTAGATGATTTTGTTTGAATTTTTTGAAAAGTAAAGTGTGCTCCTTTTGTCATATACAAAAAGTAAAAAATTAGGTTTGAATTTTTTGAAAAAGAAAGTATGCTCCTTTTGTCATATGCAAAAAGTAAAAGATTAAGTTTGAATTTTTTGAAAAGGAAAGTGTGCTCCTTTTGTCATATGCCAAAAGTAAAAGATTAAGTTTGATTTTTTTGAAAAAGTGAATGATGTTGTCTTTGACATATGAATCTTTTTAAATGTGAATATGAAGTCTCATATGCCTATAAATAGATCATTTGAGAGCTTCACATTCACAACACCAAGAGCATACAACATTCATTCAAAGCTTTCATTCTCTCTTCTCTAAGCATTGAGCCTTAATCCTTGTTCATTTTGAGAGATATAGTTTGTGCTGTATTGTTCTTATTTCACTCATTGAGGAGTGTTTTCTGATAACCTACCCACTATCAGCTCTTATATCAGAAAAAGGGTGTGTATAACCCATGTGTGTGTAGAAAGTATTTTACAAAGGGAATAGTTGAATCACCACGTGTAAGGTGATTGCAAGTGTAGAGGGTGTTTTACACGGATTCTTTGTAGCGGTGTTGTTCAAAGGTGTAATAGGTTTCTATCTCCACCTGAATGAGGTTGAATAGTGAATTTGGGAATCCTCAAGGGGTAGCTTGAGGCGAGGACGTAGGCAGTGGGGCCGAACCTCGTTAACATACTGAGTTTGCTACTCTCTTACCTTTACTCTTTATATTTATTGTTATTTCATATTTTGTTTATATTTTATATTATATATTTGATTTATAATTGTTATTTTTTTAATACAACTCAATTCACCCCCCCTCTTGTGTTAGTTATCTGGGCAACAATTGGTATCAGAGCTAGTTGACCTGTACTGTTCATACAGGCAGATCACTCGTGGGAACTCTCGCTTGTGACTGTGTCACCGAAGCAAGACTCTCCGACCATGAGTGACGGTGCACCGATAGAGATGGTGGCCGGCTAGTCTGGTAGGTACAATTGTTAGGTGACATAGGTGCGGCCTATGATCAGTAACAATTGGTATCAGAGCTAAGAGCTCTATTATAAGATTAACTATCTTTTGAGTTAAGATCTTATGGCTAATATTTTAGCTTCATTTGGTGAAAGTCAATCTAGCAGTCGGCCTTCACTCTTTTGTGGAGATAATTACTCATTCTAGAAAGTTAGAATGAGAATATTCCTTTAGGCTCAAGGTCGAGAAATCTGGAAATGTATTGTAAATGGACCTTATATTCCAACAAAAGTGGTTGATGGAGTAAAGGTCAAAAAGGAAGAAGAAGAGTTTGATCATGAAGACGATAGACTTTATACTTTGAATTTAACTGCTATGAATTTATTATTTAATGCTCTCAATGGAAATGAGTTTAATAGAATAATGACTTGTGCTAGGATAACTTGGAAGTTACTTATGAAGGAACTTCGCAAGTCAAGGAATCAAAAATTTATATTCTTACTCATAAATATGAAATGTTTAAGATGAATGATGATGAATCTATTTCTAGTATGCACACTCGTTTTACTAACATCATAAACAGTTTGATAGCTCTTGGCAAAGTTTATTCCAAGGTGGAGATAGTAAGAAAAATTCTCAACTCTCTACCAAAACGCTGGGAATCAAAAGTGACAGTGATTCTTGAAGCTAGAGACCTCAAGAAACTCGAAGTAAATGAACTCATCGGGTCACTTATCACCCATGAGTACACATTGAAAAGAGGAGAAGAAGAAGGAAAGCCAAAGAAGAGCTTGGCACTTAAAGCTGTTCCTCATGAAAGTGAAAGTGATGAAGATGAGGAAAATGAAGACAAAGATGAAGAAGCTGCGATGATAACAAGAAGAATTTAGAGGTTCTTAAAGAAAAATAAAATTCCTCCAAGGAAATCCTTCAAAAAGTTTTCCAAGAAAGATTCAGGTAAAAATGATACTTTAATTTGTTATAAATGTAATAAGCCTGGTCATATCAAGCCAGATTGTCCTCTGCTAAAGAAAGATCGAAACAAGGGCAAAAAAACAATGAAAGCTACATGGGATGATGATTCAAGTAGCTCAGATAGTAAAGCAAGCAATGGAGAATCAGCAAATCTTTGTCTTATGGCTAAAGATGACATTGAGGTAACAATTCTTGATAATATTGAAAATCTTTCATATGAAGAATTGCAAAATGTTTTAGAAGAGGTTTATGAGGAATTTGAAAAATTGGGTATCAAATATACTGCTTTGAAAAAGAAAAATTTTTCTTTAACAAATGAAATTGATATTTTAAGAAAAGAAAATATCATTTTGAAAGATGAAAATCTTGAATTGAATAAGAAGAAAACCGATTTAGAAAATATTGTTGAAAACTTTACGAATGGAAAAAGAAATTTTGAAAAACTTTTTGGTAGTCAAAGATGTGTTTTTGACAAGGCAGGCTTGAGATATATGTCAAAACAAAAATACAAACCTTATAAAAATTTCTTTGATAATCCTTCTATATCAAAGACCAATAATCAAAATTTTTTTTGATAAAAATAATTTTGTCAAAAAAAAAGATATTATTATAATCATTCAAGTTCTTTATACATGTCACATGCTATTTGCAATTTCTATAATAGAAATGGTCATAATTATCATACTTGTCCTATTAGAAGAAATCATACAATGATTGTTAGGGCCATATGGGTACCTAAAAATCTTGTTTCTTCTAATACTAATAAATAAAGGACCCAAAGAGCTTGGGTACCAAGAAAAATCATTTTAATTGTTTTTATAGGTATGCATGAAATCATCCACAAGCAAAAACAAGTGGTTTTTAGATAGTGGATATTCAAGACACATGACGGGAGATAAAACTAAGTTCTTTGATCTTAGATCTAAAGAAGAAGGACACGTGACATTTGGAGACAACTCGAAAGGGAAGATCGTGGTAATAGGTAAAATTGGTAATGAATCTTCTCTCATAATTGAAGATGTTCTACTTGTTGAAGGTCTAAAATATAATCTTTTGAGCATAAGTCAATTATGTGATAAAGGATTTACAGTTACTTTCAAAATGGATAAGTGCATTACTTTGAATGATCATGATTGTAATATTTGTTTTATTGCTTTTAGAAACAATAATGTTTATACAATTGATTTTGAAGAAATTACCTCACAAGATGCTATTTGCTTTTCAGTTCAAAATGAAACTAGTTGGTTATGGCATAGAAGATTAGGCCATGCCAACATGGAACTTATTTCCAAACTTTCAAAAAATGATCTTATGAGAGGTTTACCAAAAACAAATTTTCTTAAAGACAAAATTTGTGATGCAGGTCAATTTGGTAAATAAACAAAAACTTCTTTTAAAACTAAGAAACATATTTTCACTACTAGACCATTGCAGCTGATACACATGGATCTTTTTGGACCAAATAGAGTTGCAAGTCTAGGAGGAAAATATTATGCATTTGTTATTGTTGATGATTTCTCTAGATATACTTGGGTCATCTTTCTTGCTCATAAAGATGAGGCACATAATGCCTTTACCAAGTTATGCAAGAGAATTTAAAATGAAAAAGGGTTATACTATTTCAAGTATCCGAAGTGATAGGGGAAAATAGTTTGTTAATAAAAATATTGAAACATTTTGTTATGAAAATGGTTTTGTGCATAATTTTTCTGCTCCTCGAACTCCTCAACAAAATGGGGTAGTAGAGAGGAAAAATAGATCTCTTCAAGAGATGGCAAGAACAATGCTCAATGAGAACAACTTGCCTAGTTTTTTTTGGGCCGAACCGGTAAGTACTGCATATTATGTTATAAATAGAGTTATGCTAAGGTCTAAGTTAGATAAAACCCCCTATGAGCTTTGGAATGAGAAAAAGCCCAACATTGGTTACTTTCATGTATTTGGATGCAAATGTTTTATTTTGAATGACATGGATAATTTAGGCAAGTTTGATGCAAAATCTGATGAAGGTAACTTTCTCGGGTATTCTACTAATAGTAAAGCTTATAGAGTATTCAATAAAAAGACTTTGACTGTACAAGAATCTATGCATGTAGTATTTGATGAATCTAATTCTCCACTCTCCAAGAAATTTATTGATGAAGAAACAGGAGGTATAAATAACACGAAAAGTCTCAATCTCAACAAAGAGAAAATAATAGAGGAAGTTCAACATGGAGCCATCAGGAAAGATCATCAAAATTTAATACAAGATGCAACCAAACAGTGGAAAATTGTGAAAGATCATCCAGTGGAACAAATTTTGGGAGAACCTTCACAAGGTGTAAGTACTCGATCATCTCTTAGAAATATTTGTAATCATACTGCTTTTCTATCTCAAATTGAACCTAAAAATATTGATGACGCACTTCTTGATGAATCCTGGATTCTAGCTATGCAAGAAGAGTTGAATCAATTTGAAAGAAATGATGTTTGGACACTTGTTCCTAGACCTAAAAATCATACTATTATTGGAACAAAATGGGTTTTTAGAAACAAGAAAGATGAGTCCGGAGTCATTACTAGAAATAAGGCTCGACTTGTAGCCCAAGGTTTTAATCAAAAAGAAGGAATCGATTATGATGAGACATATGTACTTGTCGCAAGATTAGAAGCTATTCGAATGCTACTTGCATATGCTTGTTATAAAGATTTCAAATTTTTTCAAATAGATGTTAAAAGTGCTTTATTAAATGGTTTTATAAATGAAAAGGTATATGTTGAGCAACCTCCAGGTTTTGAAAATCATATTTCCCAAAATCATGTTTTCAAACTCACAAAAGCACTATATGGACTTAAACAAGCTCCTAGAGCTTGGTACGAGAGACTCAGTGGTTTCTTGATTGAAAAAGGTTTTTCAAGAGGAAAAATCAACACAACTCTTTTCATTAAATATGAAAATGATGATATTCTTTTGATTCAGATTTATGTTGATGATATAATATTCGGTGCTACTAATGAAAATATGTGTCAAGTTTTTGCTAAGACTATGCAGGAAGAATTTGAGATGAATATGATGGGAGAACTTACATTCTTTCTCGGATTGCAATTTAAGCAAGCAAAAAGTGGGACATTCATCAATCAATCAAAATATATTAAGGAATTACTGAAGAAGTTTGGGATGGAAAATGCTAAAGAAATTGGAACACCAATGAGCCCATCAACTAAACTTGATAAAGATGAATCCGGTAAACCAGTTGACTCGAAGATATATCAAGGTATGATTGGTAGCTTATTATATTTAACAGCCAGTAGACCAGATATTATGTTTAGTGTGTGCTTATGTGCACGCTTTCAATCATCTCCAAAAGAATCACATTTAATTATAGTTAAGCGCATTCTTAGATATCTTAATGGTACAATTAACCTAGGGTTATGGTACCCTAAGCATACATCTTTCGATCTAATCAGCTACACAGATGCAGATTATGCTGGCTGTAAAATAGATCGAAAAAGCACTAGTGGAGCATGCCATTTCTTAGGTCATGCACTAGTTTCCTAGTTTAGTAAAAAACAAAATTCTGTTGCACTATCTACTGCTGAGGCAAAATATGTTGCTGCAGGTAGTTGTTGTGCTCAAGTTCTCTACATGAAGCAACAACTTGAAGATTTTAAACTCATGTATAATCACATTCCAATCAAATGTGATAATACAAGTGCTATAAATCTTTCAAAGAACCCAATACAACATTCTAGAACTAAGCATATTGAAATAAAATATCATTTTCTTCGAGATCATGTGCAGAAAGGCGATATAGTACTAGAATTCACAAACACACACAATCAGTTAGCAGATATTTTCACAAAGCCTTTACCAGAAGATAGATTATGTATGATCAGAAGAGAAATAGGTACGATGCATGTTATGAATATCTCTTAAAAGATAAACTAGAGTCAATAAAAATAGAGATAGACTTTTTAAATACTTTTACACAAAGTTGAGATTCTTAGCCTCATGTTTGAGACGCTCATTCTCTTCATACAATATCATGTCATTCTTATCCATGGGAACCGGCAAGCAGAAGTTAGAATCTAATAAAGATTTTAATTGTTTATTCTTCTGCCGAATGATTCCTTCCCTTGTGTGAGATTCTTGAACAATTCATTGAAGTACAACAATTTATTCTTTGAGTTTTTCAACTTCATGATTTTTGGCTTGCAGCCGCTAAGAAAAAGCAACAATAGAGGAAGAGTAGCGAGTTCCAAGACTCACCAAGTCATAAATAGCATCAGAATCTGACTTATTAGTCAGATTATTATTTTCCTGCTACAACATGGCACCAATGGCAGCTGCAGAAAGGACATGAGGTTGAGATGCAGAATGCCTCATGGATAGATTTAGAGAAATGTTAGAAGAATGAGCCATTGAGAAAAGAATAGAAGGCTTAAAACGAGAATGTTGAAGGAATGCAGATGAGTTATAGAGATGAGAAGAAAAATTGATGCGGATTGGATGAACTTCAGGAATGATTTTATAGAGATAGCATAAAGAATAAAACAAACTATTATCTCTTCAAATCTTATTTAGTCAAAAGAAATACAAGATATGCTGGACACACATTGTCAAAAGTTTTCTTATTAAGCCAGCGAGATTAACAGTAGATTGTCCCTATTTTTCTAGTAAATGATGAACCTCTGCTGTTATCTGCCGATGTTGACCTTGTATCTAAACCCTTTCTCGTTCCAGCTCCTCTATTCGTAGTTGCAGATCATGAGCATACCAATCTGCAAATTTTTTCAACTTTTGGTTTTCTTGCTTTAGCCTTTTATTCTCACTATCCTTATTAACAAGCTTCTGTCGTAACTCAGATATTTGCATGTTAAGATGATCAATCTCACTCACCCTCGCCATTAACCTCTGAGACATGATCGTAACAGAGGCAACATATTGATTACTGAGCATTCTTGATTCTGCAATAATCTCAGAATCAGCCTTACTAGAAAAACGGCTCTCTGCTCCTATCATGGTATTGACGGCCTCATGAGAGAAGATTGATGATTGATGCGTCAAGGGTTCCTGATTCAAGTCTGGAACATTAGTGGAAGAGAATTGCTCAGCCATTCTATCGTTGTGGAAAAACAGAACTCAGGTCAAGAAGCGATGTATTTTTTTGGCATCCGATAGATGAAAATGCTCATTTTTTTATAGAAACTCAGAGCCTTCAATCAAGATAGTCAACAACATCATACGATTGTTTAAATCTCCAGCCGCACTAAATTCATAGAGTTAGGCCTTGAGACTTTGCAGTATTTGTCGGGTCACGGACGGCTCCTTTTTCAACTATCTACAGTGACTATTAAACGCATCGTTTTCTTCAGTCCATTTACTTGCTGCCGATCCTTTTTACTGATGCCAAAAGGGGGAGAAGTTTTAGACTAGAACATTAACATTGTTTAAATTGCTAAACTTGTTATATATGCTTGGAATTATATTTATACTTTTACTTGAAAAACTAACGCATATTTTCAGGAGGAGCTTAAGTATTAATACAGGTTTCAAGTTCTATAAAGTATTTGTCATCATCAAAAAGGGGGAGATTGTTGAACCCAAGGTTTCAAGTTTCATGTGATTATAAATCTACACATGGATTTTGATGATAACAAATGAATTCAAAGAATAAAGGAGTTTCAAGTTCAAATTGTCCACACAACGGAGTCAAGCACATCAAAGAACCAAGCATGAGCAAGAAGGAAATAAGTTCACATTAAAGTCATAGAGTAATGTTGTAAATCTCTTAAAATTCGAAATTAGGATTAATGCTCAAAATTAATATTTTATCATAAAGCATTAAAATACATTTTCCACGTGTGCATGAATATATTTGAAAATTAAATTTGATGATTGATTGTCATCTTTTACATGTGCATGCCTTGATTAAAGGGTTGAACTTTGAAAATATTAAAGATGATTGATTGTCATCTTTTACATGTGCATGCCTTGATTAAATAGTTGAACTTTAAAAATATTAAAGATGATTGATTGTCATCTTTCACATGTGTATGTTTTATTTGAATATTTTCAAAAGTGATTGATACTTTTTTAGACTTATACAAAAGATAGATGATTTTGTTTGAATTTTTTGAAAAGTAAAGTGTGCTCCTTTTGTCATATGCAAAAAGTAAAAGATTAAGTTTGAATTTTTTGAAAAGGAAAGTGTGCTCCTTTTGTCATATGCCAAAAGTAAAAGATTAAGTTTGATTTTTTTGAAAAAGTGAATGATGTTGTCTTTGACATATGAATCTTTTTAAATTTGAATATGAAGTCTCATATACCTATAAATAGATCATTTGAGAGCTTCACATTCACAACACATAGAGCATACAATTAACATTCATTCAAAGCTTTCATTCTCTCTTCTCTAAGCATTGAGCCTTAATCCTTGTTCATTTTGAGAGATATAGTTTGCGCTGTATTGTTCTTATTTCACTCATTGAAGAGTGTTTTCTGATAACCTAACCACTATCAGCTCTTGTATCAGAAAAAGGGTGTGTATAACCCTTGTGTGTGTAGAAAGTATTCTACACGGGGAATAGTTGAATCACTACGTGTAAGGTGATTGCAAGTGTAGAGGGTGTTCTACACCGATCCTTTGTAGCGGTGTCGTTCAAAGATGTAATAGGTTTCTATCTCCACCTAAAGGAGGTTGAATAGTGAATTTGGGAATCTCAATGGGTAGCTTGAGGCGAGGACGTAGGCAGTAGGGCCGAACCTCGTTAACATACTGAGTTTGCTACTCTCTTACCCTTACTCTTTATATTTATTGTTATTTCATATTTTGTTTATATTTTATATTATATATTTGATTTATAATTGTTATTTTTTTAATACAACTCAATTCACCCCCCTCTTGTGTTAGTCATCTAGGCAACAAAAACAAACCAAGAAGATAAGATAAAACAAGCGAGGAAACCTACCCAGCCTTGAAGATGCCACTCACTGGCAGCATCATGCCTTGGTTTTTCTTTTTTCTTCTTCTTTCTACACCACGACCAGCCTTGATGTAACACGCAGGTTGTGACGCCCCCAAATCCCCATGCACGGACACGGGAAAATCGAGACATCCGGATGATGACAACCCGGGTCACCACCTTATCGGCGAGTGCCAAGTGTGTGCAAAAGCAACAAATGTGCACGAAGGAACACGCAGCGGATCACGAAAGTCATATAACTAAATACCAGAATTTTTCTTAATATAAAACAAGCTGTTTAAAACATATATAAATAAAATATTACAACAACACAAATATAGTTTTAAACCAAACTATAAGGCATAACTTCGACTCAAAACTCCGGCGGAGCCGCATCCTCGGGCTCAGCCTCCTCCTCCTCCTCGAATCCTGCACCAAAATCTACGGAACCAAAAATGGTATCGCAGGTAAGTAAAATCCAAACACCACCAGATAAAAATATATAGAACTCAAACAATATGCATGAAGTGATGCCAATGCGTAAAACCCATAAAAACATATTTTTCCACGCACGCCAAAAATCCCATTTGGCCCAAAAACAAACCCTTTCCAAATATCACACCAAAAGTCACATTTGGCCCATATCAATCTCAAACCATTATCTAATTTAATCCGTATGCACCATGACCTCCCCTAGGGGTCATCCGCACACCCTGGCTCCAGTGCCACACCGCAGGTTACGACCATGCATGTGACACCTAACGAGTGATGCCTAGTTCCGCGCCCCACGCGTTCGTAGCCAAGCATCCTCTAGCCCTCACCAGCGAAGGGCCACAGAGTCGATGCGTAGGGCGATGCCCGGTTCCGCGCCCGGCACTTTCGTAGCCAAGCATCCCCTAACCCCCGCTCCCGTCATCGCCCAACGACAACCCAGGGGACATCACTCAGTTTATTCCACTCCCGAGTGACCAGAGGAGCTCCACCGAGATAATACCCCATCCCGGCTTGGGGTCGTGATACACATACACCCGTAAGTCCACTTACGCCAATTAAACAGGCTTTTCTCAATTAAATAAAAACACACGTGCATGCACCATGTAAATGCAATATCAATGCACACAAATAATCAACGAACATATATCAATAAAACAAACAACTCCGTCCTTCATTCATCCGACCCCCGAACTCCTCGGACTCAGTCCGGAATCAACCAACCAGCAGATAAATTATTGAATGAGCAAAATATATTTAAATCTGAAAATAGGATTTGGAAAATACTTACTGCACTATATGGTATTTTTAGAAAGCTTGCGGCGTTGCAAACGGCGAAGAAAAAACAACGTAACAGTGAAAATTCACTGTGGCCGTGGGTTGTAAAATACCCACTTTTGAACGGGGACAAACTAGGGCTTGGAATTGATAGGGAATGATCTAAAGATGATTATGAAGCTATTGGAAGTGGTGGTTGGCCGTGGGTGGCGGCGAAAACGGTGGAGGGAGGCTGGATTTCCCAAAAAGGAAAGCTAGCTCGTGGGAGCTGTTCCGGTGGCTATTAGGGGCCAGAAATGGGTGGGTTAGGACGGCAAGGAACCGGTGATGAAGTGGTGAAGAAGTGGTGGCCGGAGGTGGGGCGACGGCGGCGGATCGGGGCAAAATCCGTGGGGCTTCAATGGCGTTTTCCGGCCAAACGGCCGGCCGGATGGGGCTGGGATTCGGTGGGGTGGTGCGCCAGAGGGAGGGACTTCGACGGTGGGGGTGGTGTGCCACACGGTGGCCGGACGGCGATGGGTCGGGCTGGGCTGGCTTCCGGCGTGGGAGAGGAGAGAGAGAGAGTCGACGTGGGAAGGAAGGAAAGGAAGAAGAAGAAAAAGAAAAGAAAGAAAAAAAGAAAAAGAAAAAGAAAGAAGAAAAAGAAAAGAGAAAAAGGGAAAAAGGAAAAAAAAGAGATGTAGGGAGAAATGAGATCCAATCCTCACTCCGGACAACAAAACAAAACCGCCGAGAAAGAGATTAAAAACCGTGAAACAAACAAATAAATAAATAAATAAAATACAACATCCAACAAATAAAACTAAATTTAAAATGCAATAATTTAAAATAAATAAACTAATATATTAATTAAAATAAAAACAACCCTTCAGTGAAAAAAAAAAACACGTGAAAGCGGGTCATTACATAGGTCCAGTGCCAGGCTATTCTAAAGAATTTTTGGATTTTATATGTGCGAAAAACCCATTTGAGTTTTCAAATATATATATATATATATATGGGAGACTACGGGCTTAAAATATATCTTTTGGTAAATTATGATTTTACCTTGGGTTTGATATTTGGTTTAAAAATCTTTTTATGGGCTAGATAAATCTTTTGAACAAGTTTAGTTTTTCATTTTTTTTAAGTTTATAAAGAGGCCTATTTTATTTATAGATCCAACCCATGATTTTTTTTTGAAAGATTGTTTCATTTTAACCCTTTTTTCAAACAGATTAGGGTTACAACTCTAGAGTCCATTTTCACTTTAAAAACTCTTAAACCCACCTTTATACATCTTTTATTGCACATCTCTCATGCACTTCCCAAACCATGCACGTTACTTTTCCCGCGTCCCCTAAAGTCACAACAAATATATATTCACGGCAAAAACCCCCATTATTTATAGAACACGTACACGTTAGATCCCGTATTCATGTTCTTTCTACACCACTTTAAGTTAGCCACTACTCAGTCCACGCATGGAACCTGAGCCACCCAAACTCCTTAAGAGCTCACCACTCCAGCTGTGCACCACCTACCCACTACTCAGTCGCCAGCCCTCCCTATAACAACAAAAAGCCAATCTGTTTTTGTAGTCGCGAGCACCACAACCCCTCCACATCGAAGCCGCAACAAGCCACCGCGCAGAACCTTCACTGCACTGCTATTGCAGTACCCGTAGATCACCGCCGTGCCCAGCTACCTAAAGCAACCAAGCTGCAGCAGCCAATGAGTCGCCCTTTCACACTGCTGCAACCATGCCACCCCATCCATGGAAGCCACCCCAAACCATTGACACAATGTGCCGTAAACCCCATGCATGCTGCCATCGGTAGTCCAAAGAGGCCCTGTTTTTGCTCACCAAAAATAGAGCAACCCGAATGTCTCCTCCCTTCACCATCAAGGACCCACCACGACTCCAACACTACCCAACTCTACCCACCACCATCATTGCAACTCATCCTTTCATGCACACCGCAAACCACCCAGTCTGGTCAGTAACCGTAAGCCAATCACCACCACGTCCTTTGTTTCCTTTCTCACTCACTCATAAGTGCTCAGCCTCCCATCTTGCCGGCACCACCACCTCAATCTCCCAGATCTGTCGATACACCTTCTGAATCCAGTGTTTATGCTTCCCTACAAACTAAGGTGGTGTTGTTCTTTATGTAAAGTTAGTGAAGATTAGATCTAGGATATTACGATTTTGTCCTCAGTTTTAAAACATGGTGTTTTAAGGATTTATTTCAGTAGGTTTGTTTTCTTTTCATATTTTTTTAGTGTGTTACATTAAGTTATTTTGAAGTAAAATATATTTTGGGTTGAGTTTGGGTTCTAAATTATTTTTCAGTCGGGTAATATTTTTATTTTACCAACTCTTCATTTTTAAATGGGTTGGGTTCTAATTTTTTTTTTTTTATATATAAACTTGTGAATAAGTGGGAATTAGGTTAAGTAAATATTAAATGGACATCGATGAAGTTGGGAAGTGACGATATTTTAGGGTTAAAAGAATTTTTAGGTTTTTGAGGAATTAAAATAGTTATTTCAAGGTAAATATGAGGTATTTGCTCAATTTGAGATTTATTCAAATTACCTGAATTTTTATAGGTGATGATTGATATTCGTTCAGTACTGTTGTAGAGAAATTCTGAAAAGCTAAGAAGTTTAGGTAAGCAGGGTTTCTGTACTAGATTTTTCATAAAAGAAATGAAATGAAGTTAATTTTGAAGATATGCATGTTTGTTTTGAAAAGAACTCTAAAAACAACCTCAATTATGTGTTCTGCATATGCATAAAATTTATATGAGAGAGTATTTGTTTGTCATGACTGGTGTAAACATGAGCTAATTTTGTGCATTTTATTTTCTGAACTATGCACAAAGAGTGAATATAAAATTTATGAAAATTTGTGCATGTGATGCGAAGATGTTTTGAATATGTGAAATGATTTGGATTTATTTTAGTACTCTATTTTGATATAATATGACATCTAAAAAACCTTTGGCATGACTTTCTGGTTATGTTCTAACTCTGATTCTGGTTCTGATATTGTGATTCTAATTTTGTTTTGCTTTGATATTTGGCCTTTTCATGGGATATAATAGTGACCTATGACCCAGTCATGAGATATAATAGTGAACTCTGGCCTAGTTACGGGATATAATAGTGACATCTAACCCTATCACCGGATATAATAGTGACCTTTGGCCCTGTCACGGGATACAATAGTGACATCTGGCCCTATCATGGGACATAATAGTGACCTTAGGCCCTGTCATGGGATACAATAGGGACCTCTGGCCCTACCAAAGGACATAATAGTGGTCTCTACTTTTAGTTCAATCACTTTGATAACATGGTGATTTATGTTCTGCTTGGTTATCCACAGATGCACAATCCTACCATAGGGGTTATACATGACCTTTGTTCTGATATGATGGTGATGATGATCATTTATGCCATGCCAAAGGATATTTTTGAATGAAATTATTTTTGAATCTTCGTTCTGATATTTTGATAACATGTTTTGCTTCTACACTATAAAAATGAAAATGCTTTATTCTGCATTCTGATCTTTGTAAATGCTCGTGTTTACACACCAGTATATGTTATTTGCTTACTAAGTTGTTGATAATGATAATTCATCTCTTATCTCCACAATATTTTTCAAATGATTTTGGAATAGATTAGCTAAGGATCATGATTCTGGAGCATGGGTGAGATGATTATTTAAGTATAGTAGATTAATCATAGAAGATATCTAAGGATTGGCAGATTTTATTAAGAGATTTTGTTGTATTATGATGATTTTAAATTTTGGAGTCTGTAAATATTTTGATGAAATGTGAGTTTTAAGTTACAAGAAATAACTCTCTTACCCCTACGGGACTGGGGCGTTACACTTGGACCTTTAGGGTCATGGTAGCACCTGACTGGATGAGATCATGGTCATTTTAGTACACTATTCACCTTGCACAAAATGACACAAGGATAGAACTATGCACTCATCACCACCACCTCACACTCCACAAATCACAAGGCCCTCTTCCAAACCATGACTAGTGCCCTCTCCCCTCTTGAAGACTATAAAAGGCCCTTCCACTCCCACAATCCACTAAACCTCATCTCCAAGCTTCCTCTTGAGATCTTGAGAGCTTCCCCTCCCTTAGTGAGCCATAGAGATAAACCAAGTGCTCTTGAATGTTCTTGGGAAGTTTTTGAGAGGTTCTTTTGTTGGGAGCTTTAGAGGGCTATAAAAGTTGTAAGTCTTCTTGCCCTAGATCTTAGTTGGCATGTTGTGTGTTGCTTTTAAGTGTTGAAGGATTTTTTTGACGAGTTTAGAAAAGATTGCCATGCTTTATTCAAAACCAGGTTCATTAGGGAGAGATTAATTGTTTAAATTGTTTTAAGTGGGAATTTTAGCTATGACATGCCTTAGCATATTTTGATATGATTTATTAATGTCTTAGAATGATCATTGAGGGTTTGATTTTGAGATTAGAAGCATTCCATGATAGGTTTTAATTCTATCTTGTGTTGATCATCCAAGCATGCACGATTTTGCTTAACCTGCGGGGTTTTGATTTATTCGATCTAGGCTTGATAAATGAGTAGTTAGAAAACCTTGTGATTGGGATAAGAAGGGAAATGTATGATTAAGTCTAGTTTTTGAAACTTTTATTGATGAAAATGACTAAGAGATATCATGCATGCTTAAGGACTAGTTTAATAGAGAATTAGGTTTTTAGCCATAAATAAGTGTTGGGATGAACTTGTTCACCTAAAATTTGGCCTTTATCATGTCATTAAGGACTATAGTGATTATTTGTGATTAAATAAAATTGTATAGGCCTGCAGTCATTGGGATCAAAAGTTAAAATTAGATTTAGGCTTCAACTAGAGTGCATGCCACGGGTTAAGTGTATTTGAGCTAGATCCACTTTGAATTTCAATTATATGTGTATAAATGGTTTTAGAATATAAAAAAATGAGGTCCATCAAGTTTGATTAAATTTGAGGTTTGTTTGTGAATACTGAAAAATTAAGGCCTTAGTAGGAATTTTTTAGAGTTTAGGGATGTTTTGGTAAATACCTTAACTTAGTACAAATTTGATTTATGCCTCAACGATTTTCACAACTCAAGAAAGTTGTAAGTTGGCCTCTATCTTACAACCTGATAAGTTATTTATGATTTACTGATAAATGTCACTCATTTTGAACATGAAATATCATGTTATATGACACATTGAGTACATGACTACTTGGCTACATGGCCCGATATTTTCACCATTTTTAACATTTTGCATATAAATGTCATTTTCATATGAAAGCTAACTACATATGAATATGTCATGAACTACATATTTCAAGCATAACATGAAAATAATTTTTTTGTCATGACCCCGAAGATTGGGATGGGGAATTATTCTAATGGAACTCCTCTGTCTACTCTAGAATGAGTAAAATAGAGTGGTAGCCCTTGAGTTGACAAAGAACAGTCAATGGGCTTCTAATATGTTCATTTTAAAGAACGATGGAGCAAAGTCAACTGATGTTGACACCTAATGCTAGTGGGTATACACATTATATTGTTATGATGATGTTATGTTATTAATGCATTGAGAACGAGTCTGCAGACAACATAGTTTCAACATGAGTTGTGCTACAATCACTAGCAAATACTCACAGTGCATATAGGGAACCATGACGATACCATATGTTATGTTGTTAATGTTATGATTAAGTATGAATTGCTAATAATGATGAAAGTTTGCGTTTGTTACTTGAAGTGAAAAATATTCTTAGAAAGAAAATGTTTCTTATTTTTTCTGTAAATATTAAGGAATCTGGATGGGAGACATACAATGCTTTTTTTACATTGCATGCATTTCATATTTATCATGCGGCATGTATGATTTATCTTTGGGCATGTTGTTTATCTTACTTACGAAGATTTCAAGTAAATCTCACCCCTTGTGGACTCATTATCATTCCACTCGAATGATAGAAATTATGTCAGGACTCGACGAGGATGGATTAGATGGACCAGTGGATGCAAGCGATTGAAAAGGAGCTAGATCTCGACAAAAGACTGGACCTCATCTTGGTATTTATAGTCCTAACCCTCCATGCAGTAGAACGCATGAAGCAGTTCATTTAGCTATGGAGACTTCTTATCATGAATAATTGTAATAAGATACGACACCATATGATTTGAACTTATGATGGTTATGAATGATATTGGGGTATTTTAGTTATTCTAGCATAAGTTTTATTTAGTCACCCTTATTCGTTGTAAATATTGTATTCTACTAGATGCACTTATAGGATGCATTGTATGTTAACTGTCATGTACGTGGGTGTCTAACTTTGTGCTACATGTCCTGACGCTCTAAGGTTGCATTTGTGTAATGAGATGATCTTAGATATTCTGAATAAAATATTGAATAGTAGAAAAAAGTAATGATAAAATAATGAATAGTAGTAGAGTATTCTCTCACAATAGTCTAGTACCCAAACTAGACCAAAATCTCTATTCCATCCCAAGCAGAGGTTGGGGGTGTAAAATTAGGCTAATGACGCAAACCGTTTCTCATTCTAATAGTTGTTTGTATCTCAAGTAAATAAAATCACATTTATAGCACTATAATGAGTGGCAATACTGACTATACTGCAGACTAAAACTTACATGAATGGTCAATTCGTAAAAACTTTTAGGGTTTTTCCTAGGTTCCTAAGGCCTAAAGAAACTCCTTTGTTGAATTTTTGACAGGTTGTTACAGACTAAATCCTTGATTTACATGCAATACACCTTGTTTGGAAATAGTTCTCATTCCAAAATTGTCATCTCATATCTTTCCCAAACATAATTCAAATACAAAATTTTCAAACTAATCATTAAAATTTTTTTAAACTAATCATTAAAACCTTCCCAAACTTTCAAACAAAAAATAAAAAATAATTCAATTTTTTCGACAAAAATAATATTATAGAACTATATTCTTAGAATATTTCAACTTTATAATATTTTTTTAACCTTTTCTCTCTCCTTTTCCAAAACCCCAAGTATACTCAATTTAAACTATCTCACTACTGTTCAAAAGCTATCTTACTTCAGAAAATTCTCATCTCATCTCACTCACCAAATTCACATTAAAGTTCACACTTGATCTAATTATCAAATCTAACATACCATAGCATATCATCCATCAAAACAAACATCATACACTAGAGCCTCTAAATCATGCTTAAAAGCATACTCTTGCATATACATCAACAATGCAACAAAGACCTAAGTGATAAATATTAAAAAATCCAATCTTCATCCATAGATCAAAGTTTTAAGAACAAGATTCACAAAACAAATCAATCCATAGAATCAAGATTTAGGACAAAATTTACATGAGTAATGTAAGTTTTTGTAGAATTTGGAGCTTGTATGCAAAATCTTTAATTTAAGAGCAAAATAGTCATTTCTCACAAGTAGAGGGGCTAAAATAGCAATTGCGCCATAATTTCATGAATTTTATGTTTTGTAGTAATTAGTGGGATATTCTAACCCTTAGAAATATCTCATTTCAGTTTACGCTATTTTTCCGCTACTTTTATGTCACTCACCATCACTATAAGTTAGCCTTTAACTTACTTTTTGGTGTATTTTTGTATGTACAATGGTACGACATAATTGTCATATTATTTTGACATGCTTATTATAAATAATCTAATATGCCATGCCATGTTAATTGTTTCAAGTACAGGTTTATCTGTTACATGCCATTTGTCACACGTTCATGGCATGTCATGTCCCCATGCATAGAGAATGTCACAAAAATTATTTTGATGTCAATGGAGTCTATTATGTTTATCATGACCCTAAGTGCTAAGATGGGGTATTATAGTAGTGGAACTTCGTTGCCCAAACTGGAGTATTTAAACTGGTGTGGAATTCTTTGGGTTGAACTATCGTCGACAGTCTTTGAATGGGACCTGAGTAATTGGTGTCAACCACATGTTTATCAGTTTTAATCATTTTAGTTATCATGACGTACTCACAACTAATGTAGATTCCTATTATGTGATGTAGTATCGACAGGAGCACATGGCTCAAGGGGAGTAGTGTTGCATTCACACTTTCATGTTTAAGTTGAACAAAATTCCAATTCATGTTTAGTTCAAACAAGTTTATGTCATTTTCAGCCAACGTAAAGTTTGAACTTTTGTTAGCACATGTCACGTTATTTGCTAAGTCATGTCATGCACATTAATATCCATGTCACGATTCATTTATGCCATTTTACTATCATGCATGCATTTGTATATTGCTAATTAAGATGATAGTTGACTTGCTAAGATTTGTAATCAAATCTCACTTCATAGTTCTAACTACCAATCCTCCCGAAATGGAAGACTATGTGTCTGGATCTAGAGAGCTAGCTAAAGACAGACTGGACGAGATTGATTTGGCCCAGACGCTGCGACAAAGAGATTGTTATTACAGGCCTCGAATTTATAGATAGGATTATGGCTATACTCGCCAAGATGCGTGAGTGACTCAACGAGTGACTTTGGTAGTTATGCTTTTCAATATTGTACTTATGAAGCACTGTCTCCAATACTTATTTATGTTATCATGGCAGACAAGTTTTGTATCAATATAGTAATCATTCTGTTATGAAGTTATGAATCATGTCATGTTTTGGGATATATTTTCCACTGTCATGAACGAGGGGTAGGTAATCTTGTATTCAATTTCCCGATACTTCACAGTCCATCCAATCCTAAGCTGAATTTGACACTTGACAGTCTCTCGATTTTCCAAGTAGATGGCTAAAATTGTGCCTTTGTGTCCAAAAAAGTTCTCTAGTGATCCTAGGTGGATTTTGATATCCTATATGGCGATTTGAAAATCTCAAAACTTGTTAATACATCGTAGAGTCTTAAATATTCATACCAGTCTAATGGTACAATTCGTTTAGCAAAATTATACACCAAAGTGCATCAATTAAATAAAAAGGCAATTCCATCTCTTTAAGAGATTAGGATTCAAATATTCTAATGGACTAAAACCTAATCGAACACTTGATTCATGAAATCGTTTTGAGATTCTTAAAACCTAACAAACTAAAACCTAATATGTTATAGTTTGTATAAGAGCCTAAGTCAAAAGATTCTATAGACTTTTCAAAATAAAAGGGAAGAAAACTATATGAAAAAAAAAGGAATAAAAATGTTTTAGAAGGAAAAAAAAAAAAGGAATTTTGAAAACTAGAAAGTGAAAAAAAAAAAAAAACTAGGCCAAGGTCTCCTCAAGGCATGTCCTACTCTACAGTAAGTATTTTTAACTTTTACTATTTAGCATGTTAATGAAAATTAAGAATGATAATTTTTCCATATATGCATGTCAAAATGCACCTACCATGTGAAAGTGTTTTAGCACTTAAGCTAAGGAATTTTCTGAATATGATGTTAGGAACCTTTGGTTTTAAGATTGATGATGCATCTTCTTCACAAGGAAAGAGTCTTTTATTTTGTAGAGTTTTATTCAAGGAGAGTACGAATGAATTTAATGGATTTTGGAGTTATGACATAGATCTATATACGATGTATGGTATTTCATGATGATTAGTGGAAAACATCTTGTGTTCTACAGGTAACACGATTCTATCACCATGAATGACCGGTGCAAAACTGCAAGTGCACAGTATCGTAGTTTTATAGTAAAGTAATAAGAAGAGTATCGTCCTCAGGGATTAGTACCTTACGTTTGCCAAATACCAAAATTATACTAAACTTGATTTTATCTAGAGGAATCACTAAGATTTTTGTAGTTGCAATCTAAACTAGATCAACTCAAAGAAAAATGTGCGAAGGAAATAACACTGACGTTCGAAGATCAAATTAATGGGAAGAAAACTTCTAGGAAATCGATTTCACCTACTTCTTCACTATGCTTTTCTCATCCAGCTAATTTAATTTAAATCTCTTTTGTCTATTAGCAAATCTCTAATTCATCCAAAAGCCTCTTTTGATAGTCAATTGGAATTGACTCTTGGTTATCAATTCACACAAGTATATGCAAATTCAACAATCAAGAACGCAATAAGACCAATGATTTAATTACTACATAGGTTCATACAAGTCTTTCGATCTCTATACTTACCTATGCTGAAATATCCAAGATCTACCCTATGATTCCCTCTTTCGACAGCAAATCACAAGATTACTTATCATCTAATCAATGGCCAGTTAATTAGAAGCAATAAATTCAGAATAAATCAGATAAACAAAGAGAGAATTGCATTAAATTAGCATAGACAATCAAGCATAGTTCGGATATAGGTTACATCGTTTTCCTAGAATGAAGAAAATTTAGCTCATGCTAGAAATGGAATTCAACATACACGAATTCACCATAATTGTTCTGAGAAGATGGGAGGAAGAAAATAAACACAGAAAAATCCTCCTTGCAGCCTCAACTCGTCGTCAAAAGCTCAAGGGAACGATTCAAAGCTTTTCTCTCGTCCGTGCTCGTGTATGATTCCAACGTACGTGCAATAATTGGAATTCCGTCTCCAAAAACAGATGAATTGAATCCCTCTAACTGTGTTTTTCTCTCCCAAGAAGTGTTCTCCAGTCAAACTCGCGGCTCTAGAGTGAAAAATTGCTTTTATATGGTCTCACGGCGGAAAACCTAAAATCTGTCAAGATACAATGTTCGCTCGAGCGGGGTGTCGAGCGCGCGTCGAGCATTCGACTCTGCCTGATTTCGCTCGAGTGTCCTATCGAGCGCACATCCAGCATTCGACTCTGCCTGATTTCGCTCGAGCGTCCTATCGAGCGCACATCGAGCGTTCGACTCTGCCTGATTTCGCTCGAGCAGCCAATGTCTCCGCTCGAGGGATCTTTGTTTTTCAGCAACCCGCTCGAGCTCCCTGTTGAGCGGCAGTCGAGCGTTTAAATCTGCCTGAATTCGCTCGAGCGGCCAAAAGCCTCCGCTCGAGCGAACTTGTAAAATCTGCAATATGAAATTTTGCAAGTCATCAAATACCCCCAAACTTACAACTTTGTTTGTCCTCAAAGAAAAAAAGAAAAGCAAATGATAGTTTAGGCAATATCGATTCAACCCGAAAGAGAAGTATCATCACTCACCAAGCTTTTATGAATTTAGATTTCATCTCTAGTATCTTACTCTTTTAACATCAAAGATGGCAGGAAAATCAATCAAAAATTTTGCAATTTGTCAAGCAAGAGTTAGGCGTTTACTTTAACCTAAAGCTAAGACCTTGAGTGTGTGTGTGATATAGTCAATTTAACCTCAAACCACCTGCAAACTCAGATAAAAGTAGAACAACCAAAATCAGAAGAATTCTCTTAAAACTTAACCCCATAAGTCCAATTTTTAGAAATCCTCTCCACTAATGTAGTCAACACCAAAATCAGAGATCAAAAGGTCTTTAATAAGGTTGTAATGATAGGCCACAGGGTGAGGGTTAAGAAAGAACTGGATGTGGGAAATTAAATTAAACTGGGAAAATACTTAGTGAAAAGAACATTAAAAGAGAAACTCACATGATTCAAATCATAGCTCTTTCTTGGCAATATGCTCATACTTGTGGCATTATTATTGCTGTAATCACTGATGTAATACCAACACTTCCTGTAACAAAATCTGAGGTAATTCACATTCCGCTTGGCGACTTCTTTTTCTTTTTTTTTTTTTTTTTTTTTTTTTTTTCAGTCACTTCCTTTCTTCTTCTTCTTTTTCTTTGATCAAACAGAGCAAACATAGTACGGTTCATCATGAAACCAATTTTTTCTTTTAAATGTAACTCTCCACCAAAGTATTTTCTCAAACTATCAACGGTAGATTCATTATTTTTCAGGCTTAGAGCTGGCATGGTTTATGTAGTTCAAAGAATCAATAAAGGCTCATGAAGGCTCAAGGGGGTTGACTATGGAAACACACCATGTAATGATGGCATGACATTTAAGACGGCTGGGAAAGCTTTTTGGTTATGCCAAAGAAATGCCTAGATCATTTCTCTGATATTTGGTCTCAACTAGGATTTCGCCTCAAGGACCCATCAACGGATTCTAGAGCAAAGCAAAATCGAACCTCCCTCTTTCAATTAATTCAACTTCTTCTCTTCATAAGCAAAATGGAATAAGAGAAAAACGACTATGTGCTCAATTGTGTTCAAGGTCAAAGATTTAAACCAAAGTACCCACAAAACTTCACTTGACATAAAAGAAATTTTTGAAAATTTTTCTCAAAACCATCTTCAATCACAAATTTCAGAGTCATAGAGAATTCAATCTTACTCCAATGCATGCTTGGTAAGAGAATCAAACAACCCATCAACCACCCAAGACTTAGAAAACAAGAGGATCAAATGATTATAGGAGTTTACACCCCCAAACTTAAACTAAACAATGTCCTCATTGTGATGGAAAAGTAAAAAGGATTGAAGAAATAAAGGAACTTCCCTGGTTTCATGGTGAACCTTCCAAGGTTGTAAAAATTTCCAGCTCTTTATTCACGCTAAATAACCCTGCATCAAAAACCAATTTATTAAAACTAAATAAATAAAGATAATAAAATAAATGAAAGAAAGAAAGATAGATCTATGGGTTGCCTCCCATAAGCGCTTGTTTTAAAGTCTACAGCCAGACTTTTCAATGATCATCAATTAGGATCTCCAAGAGGAATAAATGCATAGTTCCTCTCCATTTGCTCTCCATAGTAGTGCTTCAATCTCTGACCATTAACTCTGAAAATATTCCCAGTCTTGTCCTTCAAATCTACTGCTCCAAAAGAGAAAACTTCATGAATTGTATAAGGACCCGTCCATCTTGATTTCAACTTTCCTGGAAAGAGTTTGAGTCGTGAATTGAAGAGTAAAACTTGTTGTCCTGGAGAAAACTCTCGCCTGAGAATTTGTTTGTCATGCCACTTCTTCGTCTTTTCTTTATAGATCTTTGCATTTTCATATGCATCATTCCGGAACTCTTCCATCTCATTCAATTGAAGAAGTCGCTTTTCACCTGCTGCCTTGAAATCAAAATTAAACTTTTTTATAGCTCAATAAGCTCTATGCTCCAACTCCACAGGAAGATGACATGCCTTTCCAAATACTAATCGGTATGGAGACATCCCGATAGGTGTTTTAAAGGTTGTACGGTATGCCCACAAAGCATCATCAAGCTTCTTCGCCCAATCCTTTCTATTGATTTTGACCGTCTTCTCAAGGATGTTCTTGATCTCTCTATTTGAAATTTCAGCTTGACCATTAGTTTGAGGATGGTAAGCAAGTGCTATCTTGTGCTTCACACCATATTTAGAAAGAAGATTCTCAAACAACTTGTTGCAAAAGTGAGTCCCTTCATCACTAATAATAGCTCGTGGAGTGCCAAATCTTGTAAATATGTTCTTGTGCAGAAATTTGAGCACTACCTTTGCATCATTTGTTGTTGTAGCAATTGCTTCCACCCATTTTGACACATAGTCAACTGCTAATAAGATATAAGCAAAACCAAAAGAAGGAGGAAAAGGCCCCATAAAAACTATTCCCCAAACATCAAACAACTCAACTTCTAAGATACCTTTCAATGGTAACTCATGACGCCTTGAAATATTTCCCATACGTTGGCACCGGTGACAAGTTTTCACCAAAGTGTAACTATCACGAAAAATGGAAGGCCAAAAGAACCCACTTTGAAGTACCTTAGCTGCTGTATGGGTGGCTCCAAAGTGTCCTCC